>NC_030442.2:16095000-16207500 GCF_001660625.3 Ictalurus punctatus
AAGGGGAAAAAAGAACGAAAAAGATTCGACGGCTATGTGCTAGCTTGATTGTTAGCCGCAGTCATTCCCAGTCGCCTAGCAACAGTATCTTAACTTAACTTAAACCCCCTGAACAGTACACGCATTGTGAGTTTGTCTTCATAACTTTCAAAATACAGTAACTTTTAATGTTCGTGCTTCGTTTGAAATATTTTAGAAGTATTAAATACAGCAGGAGAGTAAAAAAAAAAAAAAAAAACAAGCGGTTAGTGAGGACAAGGTTAATTAAACAGACCCACAATATGAACAAGAGGATGAGTGCATAAAAGTGGAACACACATGCACACACACACACACACACACACACACACATACACAAACACATTTGTCTTACTATCCTTCTCAGGATCTTCAATTTGGTCCACATCAAGATATAAAAACATGCTCTCACACACACACACACACACACACACACTACTATACAGATCTCTTCTCCCATCTCTCATTCATCTTCCCCTTCCTCCCCTCTCTCCTCTCCCCTCTCGTACCCTCCTAACCCTCACCTCTCCTCCCCTCTCCTGCCCTCTCATGAGAAACTTTTCGGAGGCCCCCAACTCCAGCCGGGTGCTGCGGTCTCCTCCCTGGGGGCGTTCTCTTTCTCTTCTTTCACAAAAGGAAAACAACAGCCGTGTTCTCTCCATCTTTCGCTCTCCCTCTCCCTCCATCTCTCTCTCACAAAACAGTCAGGTCTCTAGGGAGCACCAAGTAACAATCACACACTCTCACACACACACACACACACACACACACACACATGCTCACTCTCTCTCTCTCTCTCTCTCTCTCTCTCTCTCTCAACTCCAAGCTGATGAGTAGTGAGTTAGAGAGCAGTCCAGACAGAGGAGTGTGAAAGTAAATATGTATGAAGTTGTCTAGAAACTAATTGTACTAAAAGTACAAATGATACAAAGAGGTGGTGAGGACCAAGCGAAAGCTAAACTGTCACGTCCTGAGCTGGAATGGCGAAGATGTAGAAGAGGAAAACGTGAAAGTGAGGAAAAGCAGGCGATAAAAAGACAACATTGAGAGGGAACAGACAAAAGAACGAAGACAAACAAAGAGAACTAAGGGGTCTTTAAAGGAACTGTCTATTTCCAAGCCTCCAGAAATAAAATAAAAAAAAAAACTTTGCTCTAGAAACCAAAGTATGACAAAGTAATAAAATGAAAATAAATAAATATATACGGCGCTATTTAAGTCTTAAAAGAAAGAACGGACGGCACACTCCTATAATTCTCTCGACGATATTTAATAAATAGAGCCGACGACGCTTTTTAAGTCTGACAAATCTTCCTCCAAAATTCTGTAATAACTCAAAACTACTGCCGCGACATGAGACGAAAGCCTGAAAAATCTCCCAGGTCTAAGATTCTGCCAGAGATTTTGTTTTTTCCTTGCTTATACGTTTTTGTAATATTTGCAGGACAGATGTCTTCAACATATCCAAAACCGGGAGCTTGCTGTCACATCAAAGAGAAGAGAGAGCAGTGAGAGTGTCCTCAGGGGGGACCTCAGGGTCCTGTGTCTCACACACACACACGCGCGCGCAAACACGCCATGAAGACCAGAGCAGCTGGAGACCTCATACACCAACACCCACTAAAAATACTGATCTTCCACCTGCCTGCCAAGCGCATGCTAATCAATCACTCACACACACAGACACACACACACGCCCCAATAGACGAGCAGACGACTTTCACGCTGACTAGCTGGCCTTGCTGACTGGAAAGATTAAGCAAAAAAAAAAAAAAAATTGAAAATAAACTCCCTAGATGATGATTTATAATGATACGGTGCAGGCGCATGTCCTACAAGTGGAAACTAGATGAAGTTGTACTTCCCGAATGTTGTCACCGGTCGTCCCAGGTGCCAATACTTTTGCACATTAACATGTGGATGGGGAAGAATCATCGCAATCGTTGCAGAATCGTCCTGGCTTGTCGGCCAGACTGCACGGCGATCTTTAATACTAAATGATGACTGGAGAAAAAAAAAACGTTTGTCCTTTGGTTTTTTTGGGCCAAAATCGCAATTTTATCATAAAATTGAATGATTGGGTTTTTATTCATTTAATCACTCGCGTGTCTGATATTTCGTTCCGTTTCACATTTCCTGCCTGTGGTCCGCTTAAAAAAATCCACATCTTCAATTTAGACTAAATCCCAAACACCTAGCTACATATTCACTCCATGTGCGCACTACATAGTGTACACAGTGTAATGCCGCTGCAGTCTGAAGGAACATCATTTGAATTTGGAATCTCAAGCAATTGTCATTTTTGTTGGATTTTAGAGCAATCTGAGAAAGATTGTATTCAAACCTTTCTCTAGGTTCACTATGAATAAAGTATTGGCAACCTGACTCTCTGTGGTGAGTAAAAATCCCAGGACACTTATGGTAAAAGAGTAGGGGTATAACCCTGGCGAAATCTATCATGGCCCCCTAATAATCCCCATCTCTAACCTGGCTCCTCTCCACTAATAGCTGGTGTGTTGTGGGTGTTCTGGTGCACTATGGCTGCCGTCACATCATCCAGGTGGATGAGGAGATCCCCACCCCCATACTATGTAGAGCCCTTTGAGTGTCTAGAAAAAAGCACTATATAAATGTAACTAACTAACTAACTAACCTTGGCTTTATCTAGGTCACTTGCTGTTAGGCCAAAAAAACTGTCTCATGCTCACATTTGGGAGGAAAAAAATGCACAGATTTTACGTTTACGGACAAAAATTTCACATAGTAAAAGAATTCCTGAGTCTTGGCAGGTTTGGTGACGTGACGGCCGATGAAGTGCTATTGCCACCAAAGGCAGCCAATCACTAAGTTCTGGCAACGATTTTCTAAAAGCTACCAATAGGAAGACGGCTTAGGATCATGCGATAGCTACAAATACGCTAGCGGCAACGCCGAAATGTAAATGAAACGCGCTAACGCACGGAAGTTCGTAGTTACGAGTTGGGAAGTCGTAACTACGACGTCGGAGCGAGACGTCGGCGTACCTTCTCTTAAATAACTTCCAAAAAAATACAGCAAGTTTTTTAACTCTACCAACCCTAGAAAATGAAGAACAAAGAATGCGCGTCAGGTGTGTTTTGTTTTTGATGTTTTTAAAACGTTTCCACGAAGCCGCTGTCAACTTTAACCTTCCGTATGATATACTGTCGTAATTGTACAATTGTGCTATCGTATATTGCAGGAAATTAGCTTGTTTTATTGTAACTGAAAAAGCCTGATAAAGACGTGTTAAGGATTGCATATACCATACGCATAATAAACCAGCTTCTGAGGTTCCATCCATCGATCCCGCCATGTTTTCTTACTGCCACGCCCCCAAGCTCGGACTTAAAGAAAATCCCTAGTTTCCCGCTCGTAATTACGACTTTGTGTTGGCGTTCATGTGCGTTCAAATCGTAAAATGCGATCTTTCCGACACGACCTGAACGCACCGAACGTCCTCATTACCTCAAGCTAACTTTGAAGAATGTATCTGTTTGTTCAACGTCAAATTTTCCTTCATGCGACACCATTTTCTGGAGCACGCCGACTGATGACATAAGCAGAACGTAGTAAATCTTTTTTTTCACACGGAGAACACGTCTCCTATAGAATTCGGACATGATTTTATCAGGCTGAACTCGTACAACGGGGCAATTTGGTATCTAAAAAGAAATCCCACGGTGTAAAAGAGGTTTAATTTACAACGATAATAATATTATTTTGTGGTATAACACTACTGTAGCGTGGAGGCAGTGCTTTATGAGCAGGGTCAGCCTAGGAGAGGACATTTTCAGCACTCAGCCACAGCGAGTCTCAACATCAAACAGATTCCTGACCCTGACTCCCCACTGTCCTTCCCATATAGTCTACAGTTTACAACACCCCCTTTTCAGACCCACACACACACACACACACACACACACACACACAAAACTTGTGCGGTAGAGTCTGTCCAGGCAAACAAGGATGGTGAAAACCATATTTCTTAAGATAGTATAGAAGTAAAAAAAAACAAAAAGAGAAAGAATCAAGAATTAACACCCGAGTCCAATCATCTTCATCTTCGAATAATAAAAATCACACGTTTGCAGAGGTTTCGGTATTTATTCCGAATTGCAAAAAAGGCGATGCCGACGAACAAAACAGCCCCAGAAACCAGACAGCTTGAAAAACAGCGAGGCGGAAAAAAGCGTGCGCCGTCAGCGGGCGCTGCCTCCAACTTTAACACGCAATGAAATATTAAGAGATCTTACAAACGCTTTGTTGAACTCAAAACAAAGCGAATGCTTCCAAATAAATATTTATGGTCAGACGCACATCTTGCTCCGTTTTGTTCTTTCTCCCTCAACACTGTGAAAACCATTAAGCTCACAGGACTTAATAATTTATGTGAAAACACACACACACACACACACACACACACACACACACACAAAACTCTACTTAGTTCAAATTGTTCAAACAGTCCAAGTCTTTCAGCAGGGATCCGTACGCAGCTTTGCCAAATCACTCCGAACCATCTGGCAAGTGCACATGTGTTCCTCAAGGCCTAATCTAATGTTCTCCTAATGTTCTGGACTCTTCATTAGAACCAGTCAATGAGATGGGTTAAATGGACGTCGAGCGTTTGGACGACTCCGTTCCTGTTCCGTCGTGCCGTACAGGATGTATAGATTTAGAAGTTTGGTTACCTGATGAATAACTCAAGACTTCAAGACTCGTAGCTGTAAGAAGTAATGAAGGACTGAGTGTCGTATTATGTGTGCTGTGGGTCAACATGAAAGAGCAAATGTTTTAGTAGACAACCGAAAACAATCGATGAATTAGATGTGCAGTGTGGGTGTGTGGGTTTACCCTGCGACATCCGAAACATACGGCACAATCAACAGAAAAGAACCGAAGGGCATTAAAATGGTGCCGTGACCCTCTACTTGAGGTTCTATCAGATATGACATGTGTCTCTCTCTTCATGTGTCTGTGTGTCTCTATATGTGTATCTCTCCCTTTATGTGTGTCTCTCTCTATCTGTTTCTCGCCATGTCTTTCTCCCAATGTATTTCTCTGTATCTCTGTGTATCTGTGTGTCTTTCCATGTGTGCCTCTCTCTCTATGTCCCTTAGTCTTTTTCTGTCTCTCTCTCTCTCTCTCTCTCTCTCTCTCGCTCCATGTGTGTCTCTCCCTCTTTGTATCTGTGTGTATATGTGTGTCTCTCCATGTGTGCCTCTCTCTCTCCCCATATACTGAATTCTCTCTTTCTGCATGTGTGTCTCTCTCGATGTGTGTATCCCTCTCTCTCTCACCCTCTCTCGCTCCATGTCTCTCTCTCTCTCTCTCGCTCCATGTCTCTCTCTCTCTCTCTCTCTCTCTTGCTCCATGTGTCTCTCTCTATGTGTATCTGTGTGTCTCTCTATGTGTGCCTCTCTCTCCCCAGGCACTGAATCTCTCCGTGTTTCTCATCTCTCCGAGTGTCTCCGCATGCACGTGTCACTCTGTCTCTCTTCATTTGTGTCTCATTCTGTACGTGTCTCTCAACGTACAGTATGTATCCCTCTCTGTGTATCCCTCTGTGTCTCTTTGTCTGTCTCTTTCTGTGTCTCTCTCTCTATGTCTCTGCACACGTACATCCCTCTCTGTGTATCTCTCTCTATATCTCTCGCCATGTGTCACTTTCTTAATGTGTCTACGTGTGTATCCCCTCTGTGTATGTCTCTCTCTCTGTGTCTCTCGGTCGCTCTCTCTACACATGTGTCTTTCTCTCTTACAAAAGATTACCAAGAAAAACGGTAAGGTGATTGTATCTGATTGGCTCCAAAAACACCTCATAGGATAGGGGGGAAAAAAATGGAAGTAGTTCTAACTGTATATAAAACACACGCAAGTAATTATAGAATATTTATTTCACATTTAGACAGGAAGATTTCATTTTGCTATTAATACCTTAACATACGTTATATGGAAGTTTTCTTACAAACGTAGGAACATGTACAAACTGAGAAACCTTGGGAGGTTCTTTCTCTTCATTTTGTCCTAAGGGTGTGCAAACTTTTGCACTCGACTGTAAACAGCTTCAGAGGAAAACAACACGGGATAATCTTTAACCGTATCACAGTAATGATTCTCCACGTCTTTTCTATTTATTACAATGCCCTTCAAAATCACAGAATAGCTGTAATAAAAGCCTGACATCAAAGCGTTCACGGGAAGTTCTGCGAAACGAGCAAGCTTCGGTACTTCGGTATCTAATCACTCAGAATACAATAAAGCTTCCGTTGCCAAAAAATGATCGCCTTTGTTTTATAACAGCGGGCCTCGTCCTGGCATTTATATCAATATACTTCCAAAAGCAACGACAATAACAAGGGACTTTTATCTGTCTACTTCAGATATGGCTGCCCCATCATGTCGCCATTCACCACAATGTGCTTTTTTTCCCCTTCCTGTTTCCTGTATATCCGAGGCTACATCCACATTAATCCAGATCCAGTTTTATGTTTTGGCCTTCAGTCCACGCTCTCCCAAGCGGATAAATTTGAAAACGCAGTGTTTGCGTTGTCTGAGCAAGCAGAGATGTTCAAAAACAAGACGTCACTTGCATCGACATAGAATCCATAGCGAACTGGAAGAACTTGCGAAACATCAGAGATTCCTTTCTTTTCCTCTTTCGCTAGACATTCATCTCCATTTTTATCAATCTGCATCCTCTTGGGAGCAGTCCTCTGTTAAAATGGTTCCTCGAGGGTTCTTCAAAGTTGAATGGTTCAAGCCTTGCTTGAGGAGTTCCATCCTCTTGGAACATGGTAGGATCAGGAAGACTTCTCCGTTAAAGGTTTCCATATGGAACCTTTAATAGTTCCCCAAGCGTGAGAAATCAAAAACCAATATTCTGACAGGATCTCGTTCAATGGATATTCACGTCCATTTTCATCAGCCCGGGTTCTCTTGGGAGTAGTCCACTGTCAGAACAAAAAAGGTTCCTCGAGGGTTTTTATAATGGTTAGAGATTGCAAAAGGGGTTGTATCCACTTGGAACACGGTGTGAAAGGAAGACCATCCATTGCAGATTTGACTTCTCTTGGGAGTTAGAAAACAGGCACCTCAAGGATATTTATAATGGTTAATGGTTTGGGATTTCTAAAAGGGTTCCATCCTTTTGGAAACTGGCATGAATGAAGACCCAGCATTGTAGATTTCTACATGACAGCTTTAATAGTTCCCACAGCAGTACAATCCAAGAACCTGCATTCCGACAAATTTATTTTATTGGCTATTAATCTCCATTTTCATCTATTTGACTTTTCTTGGGAGTAGTCGACGGTTAGAAATAGGCTTTCTCATGGGTTCATTTACTGGGTACTCGTTTGAGAGCTCTAAAGTGGTTCAAAAGAGGACCTGTTTTGAAAGGAAGACCCTCCCTTGTCATTTTCTACATAAAACCAAGAACCCGTATTATGACTAATCTTTCCCTGGCCGTTCATCTCCGATTTCATTAATCTGGTTTCTCTTGGGAGTAATACATTGTTGTTCCTCAACGGTTCCTCCATCCATCCATCCCTTTTCCATATCCCATTTCCAGGGGAACCTGGAGCCTATCCCAGGGAACTCTGGGCAGAAAGTGTGGGACACCTTAGACGGGGTGCCAACTCATCGCAGGGCACAGTCGCACACACATTCACACCCTATGGACAATTTCGAAATGCCAATCAGCCTACCATGCATGTCTTTGGACTGGGGGAGGAAAACGGTCTACCAGGGAGAGCATGCAAGCTCCGTTCACACACGGCAAAGGTTGGATTTGAACCCCCGGTGCCGGAAGTAGCGAGGCAAATGTTCTAACCAATAAGCCACCGTGCCCCCAACACCCCGCCACAAGGGTTCTTATAATGGCTAATGCTTCACAATTTCTAAAGAAGTTCTGGTAGCTTGGAGCATGTTATTAAAGAAAGCCTTTCCATTGTAAGTTTGCATGTAAATCCTTTAAGAGTCCCTTCAGTTGGGCTTGTATTCCAACAAATCTTTCATCCTTCATTGGATAGATCCATTTTCTGGCTTCTGGCTTCTCAATTGAGCTTTCTAAAGGAGTTCAATCTAGTCAATGCCTTTTGCAAAAAGGAAACCCCTTAGTTGGCAGGTTCTACGTAGCGGGGTAGCGGATGTGGCAATATTGAAAGACATTTGTATGGATCACGATATATATGTCTACTACCAAACTGCCACTAAAACAGTAGTGCATGTAAAGTTTGATGACTTCAGTGACACTGAAGACAGCAGCTGCTGCCAGCATCTGTAATTGGTAAAAACATCATTTATAAACAAGTAAGTCTATTGTGACCGTTTATCGTGCCATCAGTATTATATCGCGATATCACCCAGCCCTACTGCATAGAACTTTCTAGGGTTTCCCTCACACAGCCAAACAAAAGATCGCTTTAAGGACTGGAAGAACGCACCTACTTTCCAGGCAGGAATAATCATAGCCGTAGAGACAGTCAGAACAACATTTCTGCCTGCCATGTCTTTTAGACATTCATGGGATTAAATTACACAAAAAACCTAAGCCAAGCAGGACGCTGCTCAAAATAAAGCCGTTAGAAGAAATGCTGCTTTCTATATACGACAGCTCTTACTGAAAAATGCTGACTACATGGCCGTACGGACGAATAGTGACATTTTCAAGTGCCATAATACGAACGTCCTGTCTGTTATCAGCACTATGGTCTGATATACTCGCTCCGTGTTTAGCTGGGTCATAAACATGCAGCGGTTTCTGTCAGAAAGAGGTGGAAGGATATTTGCATGTGTGTTAAAATTTTTTTTAAAAAAGCCTGCAAAGTGGCCCGCGTTTTTCAAGTGGACTTTTTAAGAGAGGTCTGACGGATCTCTCCCTATCCCACCACCTCAACTCCCCCCCCCCCCCCCCCCCCCCCACGTACCCCCCACCCCCTTTCGCGTTCTCAAAAACTCTTTTGAGACATGGCGAACCCGCGACCCAAAAAGAGGCTTACGCTTCCTCAGAAGTGCTTCCAGAGCATTACGGCTCTTCTCAAAAAGCGACGTTCTTGTGTGTTTACCAGGATGCCAAATCACAGACAGGCTCGCGCGCCCTCCCTTCCCTTCCCCTCCTCCTTCACTCGGGTGCACAATGCACCCCTGTCACCAGCCTGTCATGCTTTCAAGCCCACCGTGATCCATCGCTTTCCGTAGAGCACCGTGTCTGTTCTGAACCTTGACACATTCTTTCCTCTGTTGCTTAAATAAACCGTTTCAGCCTCGTGGATCTGACAGGGAAAAAAGTCAACTTCACCTTTCGTCTAAACACAGAGGCATTTTACCCACCGCCTTGGGTATGTCCGAATATTTTCACGTGCTACCCCCCCCACCCCTTTTTAGCAAAAAAACCACCGCCTGTCAGGTAAACAGACCGGACCTTTGTAAATCTCTTCAACAAATGTCTCACGTCCCATCATTCTCATGAATATGGTTGACTGCTTTCATGGAAACAATAAAAAAAAAGAAACTTTGGTGTGAAGCCCCCCCCCCCCCCCCCCCCCCCCCCCGACTCTTCCTTTTAGAAAAAAAAAAAAAAAAAAAAGATTTCCTGTCAGGTGCAAATAGACTGCGGTCCTTTGTAAAACTCCAAACTTGATGCTTCCCATCATTCTCAGGAATGCATCAGACTACTTTGAAATGTTTATTTTATTTATTTATTTTTTTTAAAAATGCACACCCCTAACTTTGGTGTGACGTTCTTTTTTTTTCCTTCCCATCATCTCTTCCTAGAGAAAAAAAATCATTTCACGACAACTCCACCGTCATCCTTCGTCTAAACACGGAGACATTTTTCCTCAAGCAGAGCACACCTCGGGTACGTCCGACTACTTTCATGCCATCTTTTTTTTTTTTTCCTCTCCTCTTTTCAGAAAAAAATATGATCGTCTGTCAGGACCAAGCGGGTGTTGGATATTTTTTTTTTTTTTTGTAAAACTCAAACGGACGTCTCAGATCTCATCTCATCATTTTCATGTTCATCTCAATGTTCATTGCAAACCATAAACAAAACTTTGCTGTGAAGGTTTCCCTTCCATTTAGTCAAAAATTACAAAATAAATAAATAACAATCGTAACAAAAACAACAGGGTTCCGGCACCGTCGGTGCTTGGACCCCTAAGAATGATTTCCTGTCAAGTGCAAATACTCTGCTCCTTTGTAATATTCCGAACTTGATGTTTCATATCACTTTTACGAATGCGTCAGACTATTTTTTTTGTTTTAAAGAATGCGTCATCGTCATTTTTTCTTCCTCTCTTCCTTTTTAGCAAAAAAATTTTTTTTTTTTAAATTCTGCTTGTCAGGTGCAAACACACTCCACTCTGGACCTTTTGTTAAAATCTCTGGACCAGACATTTCCCCTCCCATCATTCACAGGAATAAACATTTTTAAAACAAAAACTTCCCGGCTCTACCTCAGGCTTCAAAGGGAGTGTTTGCAATTGTAGAGAGCCCGTTGGCAGGCGTTTTAAAAGCCATTCATTAGTGGGTGTGTGGATTCAAAAAAAAAAAAAAAAAAAAAAAAAAACTTCTCCCATCTCAGCTCAACATAACGGTTCTGCCTTTTGTAGTTAGGCTCGGGCCGCGAAACAAAGCGTCTTTTTCTTTCTTTCCTGTGTGTGTTCCCAGCTTGCTGCGCGACACACACTCAGTATTGTTCTTGATTATCGAAAGCACAATGCCAAGATCATTTTCCAAGCGCAGGAACCCATTAAAGGAGGGGGGAAGGGGGGGAGGGGGGTGGGGGCGCGTCAGGGTTTGGGAGGGTGGGGGAAACGGGGTGGTCTTTAAGTCGGCCAAGTCACAGAACATGGCGAAGCCGGGAAACGATTAAGAATAACGACAGGAATATTTACACCAGATTACACTCACACTGTCTAATATAACAGCAGCATGAAAGTTCTTTCTGAATGATGGCTCGGAGGAACCGTTTCGAGTTCCCTGAAAGACTTTTCCTAAAACACACATCATGTGAACCTGCGTGGTGTGAAACGAATTCTTCAGTTTTTGTTGCACCAACAAGAACGGTTAAGGAATCCTTGGGAAAGAAATACGAGATTTACGCAAGAGATGAAATCCCCGAAGACATGGCTAGTGTACTCGCGACCGGATTATAGAGTAAATAAATAATACGTCGTTATTTTCAACCTAATAAGTCGATGTTTCAGGACATGATGTGATTATTTCGACTTGCTTCTTGTTATTTGAACATATTTCTCACTCATGATCGATCGTGAGACGCATAGGCATGAGCGTGTGTTTAAAAAAAAGAACGAATTCCACTTAATTAACGTCTGGAAAACGGATTATGGAATGATAAGCTAATATTCCTCTTATTGATAGACTGTACAGTATTAATTATGATAAGTTGAGATGATTACATATTAAGGCGAAATAATGACTAGCTTCAAAACAACGTGGTGTTAAAATGAACTAATGAGATATTTAAGTTAAAATACCCGCATAGCATCTTGAAATTATGGGCTATTACATACTAAATAGAGGAATATCTTGGAATAATGAATATTTCGGTCGAAATAACGTGATCAGATTTATACAGCAGCATAATATCTTGGAATCGCTAGTGGCTAATTTGATATAACAAGTTATTAAGTCAAATTAACAAGTTATTCAGTCAAAAATAATTCTATATTAGCTCAAAATACCGAGTTATTATGTCTAATTATGACATATCATTATTTTCGACTTCATAGCTCGTTTTCTTTACTTAATAACTAATTATTTTTCACGTAGTAACTTGTTAGACTTAATAACTTAAGGTTTAATAACTCATTTCGACTTAATAACTTGCTATTTCGACTTAATAACACATTTACTTTACTTAATAACTCATTATGTCGACGTCATAACTTATTAGACTTAATAACTAGCTATGTTGACTTAATGACTTGTTATTTTCGACATAACTTGTCGAATTTTTGACTTAATAACTTGTCATTTTCGACTTAATATATGATTATACGATATATCATACCGTTAATTGACTTCATAACTCGTTTTTCTTTACTTAATAACTCGTTACTTTTGACGCAATCGCTTGTTAGACTTAATAATCAGCCATTTTGACTTAATATATCATTATTTTCAACTTAATCACTCGTTTTCTTGACTTAATCGTTCATTATTGTGACTTAATTCCTTGTCATTTTGACTAAATAAAGTCAAAAGTGACAAGTTATTAAGTCGAAATAGCTAGGTATTAAGTCTAACAAGCTACTGCGTCAAAATAATGAGGTATTGAGTAAGGGAATCGTTTTATGGAGTCCAAAAATAATGATATATTAAGCCAAACTAACAAGTTATTAAGTCGAAATAAAGATGTGTTAAGTCGAAATGAGTCATTAAACCTTAGAAGTTATCACGTCAAAATAACGAGTCATTAACTCAAGAAAACGAGTCATTAAGTCGAAAATAATGATATATTAAGTCGAAATAACAAGTTCTTACGTCACAATGTGTTATTAAGTCGAAATAACAATGCATACCGAGTTATTAAGTGAAAATAACGATACATTGACGCACTGATACATCAAAGCGCCGCAATGTGAAGTGCGGTGGGGCCACGCACGCGCCAGGAAAGCGGACAAGCAACGCACAAAACACGCAAACGCAAATATATATATATACTTTTATATATAATAATAATAATAATAATAATAATAATAATAATAATAATAATAATAATAATAATAATGAAGAGAAAGAAAAACCCCACACACGTTTTGACACGTGCATGCACCAGGACACGAGGCACGAGGCAGGCAGACAGGGTTCTTACCCTCGCTGATGCCCCGCAGGTACTTTTCTGTGGACAGTCCTGCTGTTCCAGACGAGCGCTCGTGCAGTAATACTTCTGCTTAACCAACCAGTCGTCCAGTCCTTTTCTCGCCAAGCAGGCATTCACTACAAAACTATCACCTACCACGAACAGCAAGGAAACTGCATTTAACACGGGATTGCACAATAAGATCATTTAAAAAAAAAAAAAAAGAAGAAGAATAAACATAATAAAGTCTCCAAACTTGTGGTTCGGTTTGCGCCAAAATGAAGCGCGTGGGGGACTTGATTTAAATATACAAATAAATAAATAAATAAATAAATAAATCAGCTCTACTGCGTGGTTCTTAATGAATTAATAACCAAATCTCTTTCATATTCATGCAACTGAAAGGCAGTCACTCACCTTCCGGGCTTTCCCTCGGTTTACAGATTGCAGCTATTGGCAGGAGAAAGGCACGGGAGAGTGGGGTGTGTGTGGGGGGTGTGGGGGACATGGGGGAAACGGGGTTAGTGGATAGAAGTACAATAAGAAAAGCGCTCCATAAAAATCAAGAAAATAAAAAACGCATGAAAATCAAACCCTTACCATGTTTGGAGTGGAGTTTACCCATTTCTCCGCATCAGACTGCAGGAATAAAACATCAGATCGGGTGTAATCCAACAAAAAAAAAAACCAAAGCGTGATTCCGATCCCCGATCAGACCGAAACGCGCGCGTGGTTACATCCGACACAGAGCCAGAGCGCGAGTGGAGCTTTGATCCCCCTCACGCGCGCATTCTCCCTCCCAGCCCCCGCCCACTACGGCCCCACGGGTTGCCAAATTCACTCCATTGTTGATCCTCCTGATCAGAGAGTCGCCCTGAACCCCGACAATGGCCAGTAAGCCCCAGGATGGACAATCAGTGTCAGTTGATGTAACTGACAAGGTGTGTGTCCACGATACAATGATAATCAGTGTGTCCGTCAACTGTGCGTCTTTAAAGTCTAAAACTGTTGGTTTATTAAGGAAGCATTGGGAAGCAATGTTGTCACCTCACAGGTTCAAAACCCGAGCTCAAGTTGGTCTCTGTATAGTGTTTATCAAGTTTCACCTGAACATCTTTTAGGTTCTTCAGGCTCCTCCCATCTCCCATTCAGGTAGCGGATTAGCTATGCTAAATTGCTCTTCGGTGTATGCAATGCCCCATTCGTGTTCCTCAGAAAGCGGTTAGTGAAGATGAATGAATGAACATAGTAAACACGTCCACTATACTCCCGTGTTCATCAGCATGACCTTTCTTTGTACCAGTGATGGCTCGGTCCCGCCCACAAAATCTTACAATCGGACTACGCCCACACTTTTATTGTTGGGTCCCACAGGATCCCGGTCCTGACGCACACCACTGCTTCTAACCACGAAAGTGTTCCTTTTAGATAGAACCACTTGATCGTGTTTTTTTTTTTTTTTTCATGTTTAAAGTATGAGCGCATTGAGAACAATGCTAGGTAAAGTTGCAACTTGTAATTCCTCGCCTACAAACAATAAAAGCCACAGAAAACGCCCCATCGGCTTGAAATTTCAACTCGTCAACTTGAGGTAGTCTTTTCAATTTGCCGTAGTAATGTCAAATCAACATGGCCGCCCACGCTGGGAAAAGTGTGACGTTCTTCTTCTCTACTTTTAAATGAATTTAAAGCAGTATTTGGTTTAGATCAGTTCATATACACTACAGACACAGCGCTTGGTTGAATCTATAACACTGACTATACTAATCACTGTTTTGAGAATCATCAACATTAGAGTTAGCACGTTATCGCTAAAGGTTAGCCAGCTAGCTTGTCGCTCATGCTAGTCACTATTGTCCACAGAATCAATAGTCAGTCAGGCCTGGAACTCTAAAAGTGTGCTTAAACTAGCTTTTCATGGGCTTCTGAAAGAACAAACAAAAGATGTGCTTTCGGAAAATGTTTCGCTTTGTTTTTTCCTACTCTGCACATCGAACGTTCTGAGGTTGGAAATGACGTCATTACAACTCCGGAATTACTACGAATGAAGCATGAGAATGCTGGGATGAGCACAAAACAAAATTCATGCCACATGAAGCCATGATGACAGCGGTGTTACGTCCAATAAGATGTCACCTGAGCGTCAGTACTGTGCTGAGAACGTTCCAGCACTGAATAAACATCTGTCAGCAGCAGTCCCAGGTGGTTCGGTGCCCACTGATGGATGGGGTAAAATGTGGGTGACAGAGTGGGGATGATAAAGTCGTTAACTGTAAATCTACAAAATTCGCCTCTATGGAAGCTGATCCTAAAGGGGCTACTGAGTGTACTGGCTGTATAAAGATAACCAGTCCAGTATGTAAACATAGAGATATATGGGATTATCATCAATCTGGCAACATCCGTGTCTCAGTTCAGAGCGCAGAGGAGGCGCTTACTCAAAGTGTTTTATTGGACCGAGGCGGTGCATGAAAGCGAGCCGGGTGTCTTTCAGAGTCTCAGTATCTACAACACAACACGACGCAACGCCATGTTCAGTCCAAACCAAATAGAAAATGAATAGTCATGTGTTAAGCCTCTCGGTAAAGCATGGACGAGATCTGCAGTTGAAGGCGGGTCAGTTCAGTGGTCCATTAAACCCCAAAAGTGTTGGGAAAAGTCAAGCAAAGCATTAGAGGAAAATTCCACCATGTACTTTAAATGTTTTGATTGAAATATTTGTGATGGGGGGCGGAGACACCAAACAATAGAAACCCTCATAGAATTTGTAATGGTTTTAATGGTTATAATGGGAACTGTAATGGTCCCTACGGGTCTCTAAGGGTCATTTGTCGCCTTATATTAGTGGCATGATGGTAATGGTTTAATGGTAATGGTTTTAATGGTTAGCTGATGGTCTGTAATGATATTTGTAGTGGAAACCATTAAAAGTTGTGTGCTGGTTTTGTTTGTTTGTTTGTTTGTTTGTTTGTTTGTTTCCAGCAGGGTGTTTAGTGATTATGGTGTTAGTTTGTTGCTTGGTGCCGCCTTTGCATTATTTCCTGTGAGAAGTTAGTGGTTGTGCGCCGCTGTGAACGTTTTTATTTTAATCTACTCAGACTTCCAGAAAATCGTCATCGGCTGGTTTTGGTCGCAACGGGACTTTAATCGTTCGTCACATTATGGCTTCCTAAAAATCAAAGAATTCTTTTTACGATGTTTGTTGTTTTGTCTACGACGGCAAAATTGGACCAGAAATGACGTAGAGCTAACATAGGTTTATTTCAGTCAGCTGAGCAGATTAGCACAAATAGATGACAACACACACACACACACACACACACACACACACACACACCCTGAGAGACTGCTTCTACAGACCTCAGACCTCCTGTCACTCCAAACAGTAGACCTGACTTAGAGATAAAAAAGGAGGCTGGTGACATGTGAGCATAGATTACACACCGTACCTGTCTGTCTGATCTGTTGTGCATCATCGTGTCTGTCTGGATCGTCTGACGTGTGTATTAGCAGCATTAGCAGTAGCAATCTACAGCACATCAGATAGTGTTTGAAATAGGTCAGAAATATGGTCGCGTTACTGCAAATTCATATAAAAAGTTGCTCAAACGGTCGTGAGGTATTAAAGAGATTCGTTTTTCAATTCCTTAAAAATTTCCAATTACAAGACAGGCAATACATTTATGTTTATCAAGGAGACACCTACGACATTCAGTACACTGGTAGTAAAGACATACTTAATCCTTTTTTAGTCTATCTACTCTAGCTGGAGTTTATCTGTGTCTTTACCATTTACTGGAAAAATGACAAAATGACATGTTTACTCAAGACGTACTTATAATAGTGACCTGAGGGCAGTCGTTGGAACAGTTCGTAATCGTTAATGCACCAAGACTCAATTACACCATCACTGCCACCATTGATTACAATACATTATGAAGTATATGTTGAGTGTCTCGTACCTGCGATACCAAGCCTTCTGCTCTTCTGCTCTAGTGTTTACGGTCATGTGGAGCGGCTGTGGCTCAGGTGGTAGACTCGGGTTGTACACTCATCGTAGGGTTCGTCTCCCGGCCCACGTGAATTCACATCCCGAAGTGTCCTTGGGAAAGACACTGAACCCCAAGTTGCTCCCGGTGCCAAGCTAGATGGCAAACTAGCTGCCATGGCATCTCTGCTACCATTGGTGTGTGAGTGAATGGGTGAATGAGACACAGTGTAAAGCGCTTTGGAACCACTAAAAGTGCTATATAAGTGCAGCTCATTTACCATTTACCATGACTATGCTTCTGATTGTTGGTTGATGTCTTTGTCTTTTGCCCAACTCACTCTGTTTGCTAACTTCTGCCTGTTTCCTGACTCATTCTGTTTTATGTTTCGGATTTGTCTGCCCGTTCGAAAATAAACACTCTTAACCTGCAGCTGTCCCCGTCTCTGCCACATGACATCCATCCATCCATCCATCCATTTTCCATACCGCTTATCCTGCACAGAGTTGAAGTGGAGCCTTGAGCCTATCCCAGGGAACAATTTCGGAAATTCCAATCAGCCTATAATGCGTGTCTTTGGACTGGGGAAGGAAACCGGAGTACCCGGAGGAAACCCCCGAAGCACAGGGAGAACATGCACATGAACACACACACACACACACACACACACTCATACAGGGCAGAGGCAGGATTCGAACCCCCAACCCCGGCGGTGCGCACGTGATTATACCTCCTCTCAGCCATACAACGAACACACTCATTGCGCCCCGTGAAAACATGCGTGTGTCATGATTAGTGTGTTTTTATGCCAACCATTGCTTATATGTCAACACATTATTGCACAGCTTTAACACAGATTTGTTATTGTACCCCTACATACACACCAAGACCGGGAACAGCCGGCCTGTCTCTGACACACTTCCTGTGCTTTGATGCAGGCAGCAGAGAGATGGCTTTTCCCATCAGTTGCTTTCGTGCCTGTATATGGGGAAAGCAAGAGAAGTGTAAACACGTTTAAGTGTGAATGAAATCGGAAAGGACATAGATTAGCTCTAATTACATCTGATGATGAGCAAACATATGTAGATCTCACCCTCTGTCATTGCCCCGATCATACCAATATACTGCCCCGATCAAACCAATATACTGCCCCGATCATACCAATATACTTCCCTACTCACACCAATATACTGCCCCGATCATACTAATATACTGCCCCAATCATACCAATATACTGCAACGATCAAACCAATATATTTCCCTACTCACACCAATATACTGCCCCGATCAAACCAATATACTGCCCCGATCATACCAATATACTTCTCTACTCACACCAATATACTGCCCCGATCATACCAATATACTGCCCCAATCATACCAATATACTGCACCGATCAAACCAATATATTTCCCTACTCACACCAATATACTGCCCCGATCAAACCAATATACTGCCCCGATCATACCAATATACTTCTCTACTCACACCAATATACTGCCCCGATCATACCAATATACTGCCCCGATCATACCAATATACTGCACCGATCAAACCAATATATTTCCCTACTCACACCAATATACTGCCCCGATCAAACCAATATACTGCCCCGATCATACCAATATACTTCTATACTCACACCAATATACTGCCCCGATCATACCAATATACTGCCCCGATCATACCAATATACTGCCCCGATCATACCAATATACTGCACCGATCAAACCAATATATTTCCCTACTCACACCAATATACTGCCCCGATCAAACCAATATACTGCCCCGATCATACCAATATACTTCTCTACTCACACCAATATACTGCCCCGATCATACCAATATACTGCCACGATCATACCAATATACTGCCCCGATCATACCAATATACTTCCCTACTCACACCAATATACTGCCCCGATCATACCAATATTCTGCCCAGATCATACCAATATACTGCCCCAATCATACCAATATACTGCCCCGATCAAACCAATATACTGCCCCAATCATACCAATATACTTCCCTACTCACACCAATAAACTGCCCCGATCATACCAATATACTGCCCCGATCTTACCAATATACTGCACCGATCATACCAATATACTGCCCCGATCATACCAATATACTTCCCTACTCACACCAATATACTGCCCCAATCATACCAATATACTGCCCCGATCATACCAATATACTGCCCCGATCAAACCAATATACTGCCCCGATCATACCAATATACTGCCCTGATCATACCAATATACTTCCCTACTCACACTAATATACTGCCCCGATCATACCAATATACTGCCCCGATCATAACAATATACTGCCCCAATCAAACCCAATATACTGCCCCGATCATACCAATATACTGCACCGATCAAACCAATATACTGCCCCAATCATACCAATATACTTCCCTACTCACACCAATATACTGCCCCGATCATACCAATATACTGCCCCGATCATACCAATATACGGCCCTGATCATACCAATATACTGCCCCGATCATACCAATATACTGCCCCGATCATACCAATATACTGCCCCGATCATACCAATATACTGCCCCAATCATACCAATATACTGCCCCGATCAAACCAATATACTGCCCCAATCATACCAATATACTTCCCTACTAACACTAATATACTGCCCCGATCATACCAATATACTGCCCCGATCATACCAATATACTTCCCTACTCACACTAATATACTGCCCCAATCATACCAATATACTGCCCCAATCATACCAATATACTGCCCCAGTCAAACCAATATACTGCCCCGATCATACCAATATATTTCCCTACTCACAGCAATATATTGCCCGGATCATACTAATATACTGCCCCAATCATACCAATATACTGCACCGATCATACCAATATATTTCCCTACTCATCCCCATATACTGCCCCAATCATACCAATATACTCCCCCAATCATACCAATATACTCTCACAATCATACCAATATATTGCACAACTCCTACCAATATACTGCCCTAATCATAAAAATATACTGCCCCGATCATACCAATATACTGCCCCAATCATAAAAATATACTTCCCCGATCATACCAATATACTGCCCCAATCATAAAAATATACTGCCCTGATCATACCAATATACTGCCCCGATCATACCAATATACTCCACAACTCCTATGAATATACTGCCCAACTCCTACCAATATACTGCCCCGATAATAAAAATATACTGCCCCGATGGTACCAATATATTCTCCAACTCCTACCAAAATACTGCCCCACTCAAACCAAAATACTGCCCCACAGGTCATAATATACTGCCTGATAAGAAGTATATTATGGTAAGAATGGTTCTGGAATAGTGCCCGAAGCCCAAGGGAACCAATGTACTGCCCCAAAGGTTATAATTATACTGCCCCAATAGTACATTGGTCCCAATATAATGCCACAATGGTAAAAATACTGTATACCTCCCCACTAGTATCCATGGTTCAAATACACTGCCCCGGTGGTAACCGAGGTATTAATGTGCTGGACCAATGCTACCAAAATACTTCACCAATGGTATTAATAGTACCAATATGCTGTCCCCATGACTCCAGTGGTCCAAATATACTACCCCAATGGTTACAGTCCTAATGGTACCAGTTATACCAAAATGCTGCCTAATTAGTACCTACAGTCCCAGTAATACTGTTCTTAAGCTAACATGTTATCTTATACAAACATTTTGCACATGATGTCTATAAAGCAAGATCACACCTGATCCAACTCTTCAGCTGTTTGAAGACCAAGACTGATTGATCAGGTGGGCTACTGCTTCGTCGGAATGAAACCCTGAAGCTAAACTGATCCCTTGCGTGTAAAATTAGACATCCAAAGAACCTTCAACACTACTGTTTATTTTTCATGTAACAATGGAAGACAGAGAAATATATATAGAAAGAGAGAGAGAGAGAGAGAGAGAGAGAGAGACAGAGAGAGAGAGAGAGCGAGAGAGCAGCTGCAGAAATGCTTGCAGGGCATGTGACTGTTGTCTCACTTCCTGCAGGACAAAGGCAGGTCATGTGCGCGTGAGAGTGGACAGGGGCAACTGCAATACAGCTGACACTGGAGACTCCTTCCATAAACGTTAAATAAACATCTTCTTACAGAAAAACTTTACAATATCCATGTTTATTTGTTTTCCTTTGTTAAATAGCATGTTTTTAAATCCATTTAGTATTAGTCTCCGATTACAAGTGGTGTCGACCATATCAGTCGCTGTGAACGAGTCGTCGCTATAGAAACGAGAGCACAGGGCACGAGCACATGAACATAAAACTTGTCATCGGTGCTAGTATAGAAATGTAATCGACAATATTTAGTTGAACTGCTTTCTGTCGTACGCCAAAAGTTTAGCCATTCATCTTACTCCATAAAATATGGTTTGAAAATAAGAATAAGAATAAGAATAAGAAGAATGTGGGTCATGAATCATTTTCTGAATTAGAATCTTTTTTTTTTTCCAGATGATTCCTTGCTTCCTAGCTGGAAGCTTAGCTTGTGTTTATTGGCCTTGTAGTGTAAAATGAGAGGAAAACTTACATTTAAGAATTCTGTTTCATGTCCTAAGAAGCCAGACGCACACACAGCTAGTAGCATTCAGCATCCCCGAGTCTGTTAAATGTGTTTACCCCTTTATTGAATGAAACACACACACACACACACACACACACACACACACACACACACACACACACACACACACACACAGGCTTCAGCAGGACTCAGTCAAATCTGATATTTCGTTTTGCGCACGCAGTATTTGATGTGTCCGATCTTTTCTTTGAAGTCTAAGACATGAAATCGGATCGAGTCTAGACCACTTGGATTCACATGAACTTCAGTGAACAAACACAAGCTGGTAGGTTATCAAAGCTCGAAGGTCCGGTGAAGTAGAAAAAAAAAAAAGAGGGTCTTCAAAAACATTTCTTTGAAGATTTCAAAATTAAGCCAGATTAAAATGTCCATTAGAGGAAGAGACAAGTACTGTAGACTCGAGCTGTGTTCAGTCCTGGAGGCACTTTCCTTTGAATGCACGTGTGCCATGGGACCACATTTCAACTGAAGAGGAACTTTAGCCAGCATCGTATTCGGGACACTGATGTCATCATGTCAGCCTAGCTTCTGGAAATATTAAGAAAAAGAAGAATTTGTTGGATTTATAGGGGGGTACAGTGGATTAGTGGTTAGCACGTTTGCCTCGCACTTCCAGGGTTGGGGGTTTGAATCCCGCGTCCATCCTGCGTGCACGGAGCTTGAGGGAGTGATAGCTCATCGGTGGCTAAGACGTTGGACTTCTGATCAGAAGGCTGCGAGTTCAAATCCCAACACTGCCAAGCTTCCACTGTTGGGCTTTTGAGCAAGGCCCTTAACCCTCAACTGCTCAGTTGTATAAATGAGGTAATGGATAAGGGCGTCTGCCAAATGTAATGTAATGTGGTTTTGTTGGTTCCTCCGGGTATTCCGGTTTCCTCCCCCAGTCCAAAGACATGCATTGTAGACTGATTGGCATTTCCAAAGTGTCTGTGTGTGATTGTGCCCTGCAATGGGTCGACACTCCATCCAGGGTGTTCCCCGCCTTGATCCCCTGGGATAGTCTCCAGGCTCCCCCTCAACCCTGTGAAGGATAAGCTGGATGGATGGATGGCTTTATATAGTTTATACATTAAACAGCTGGTTTTGCAGAGTGCTTCAAAAAGCTGACATGATCTAATTTCAATGTCGTAGCTGATCATAGTCCCACGGTCCTCATAGCCCTCAGGCCCATACTGTCACTGGGTACCATCACTATAAACCCTGCACCATGAAACCCAGGAGCCACAGAACTGCGCAAGCACCACAGCATCCCCAAGTCCAACCGGAACAATGGTTTGAAACTGGTGCCATTTGAAAATGTAACCACAAACCATAAATCAGAATATATAAAAACAAACGTCGACCATACAAACGCAATAAATAGCTCACATGAGAAGCAGCAGCAAAAATGGATGTCTTGTCTGTATGTTCCCACAAACAGTGCATATTGTAGTACAATCGGTCATTAAAACACAAATAAGCTTTGATAGCATGAAAATCAAATCCATAACGTAGCTATTAAAAGGCAAACAGAAGGACTGAAGGAAGGCCGAGGGATGTCTCGCAGCACTGCTGAATTCGGGGGCTGAGCGTTTCTCCGTGTTAGTTTCGCCTCCAAAAGACCGCTTTTTGAAGCGGTTGGGGGTTTGCGCCCCATCCAGAAAGGGGGACACAATTAGTGCAGTGAGGCACAAACAGTAGGGAGTCCTCTTTGAAGTGAGGATCAAAACAGAAAAAAAAGAAAGAGAGGAGCTGCATGTTTTTGTCCAAAATGACAGCGTTGCCAGGTTCAGTAATGCAAAGCTAATGCAAAGCATTGTTTATGATCTTCGTTAATTACCCACAGTATATCAAAACACATCCATTAGCGCTGTTGCATTCTCGATTCTGATTGGTCGGAATGTGTTCACAAATCACAATGTTACGTAAACGCACTAGTTCTAATATGTTATCCTTTCTATAGTACATTTACATTTATTCATTTTTTGACCATATAACCATATAACTATATACCATATATATAGACCATATATACCATATACACCATATACTACAAATAAAAAATATATATATATATATATATATATATATATATATATATATATATATATATATATATATATATATATACACCATATACAAATAAAAACAGAAAATAATAACTTACACAAACACTTGTAAGGCGGAGGGTCCACGTAAACAAATGTGTTTGTTTTGTGTCATTAGGTGTTTATTTATTTATGGAAGGAGTCTCCAGTGTGAAAGCTAAAGCTGTCTATAGGACAGCTTTACAGCTCTGTAACCCGACACATTTTTTTTTTTCACTTATTAACTTCGAGACAGAGGAAGAAAGAGAGGCTGGTGAAGGAACTAGTGTTAATAGCTGCTAAAATGTAAGTCATGACAGGAACAAACATCATCCATGGATGTTCCTTTACATTAACTGCAACTATATATGGAGAGAGAAAAAAGTTAGTGTCGATGAATTGGCGTGGTGTAAGAGGAATTAGCTTTATGTATCGCTACTGCTTCTTAATGTGTTGATGGAGGAGGAAACTAGCAAGAGAAAGAAAGGAGGAAGGAAGAGTGAAAGACAAGGAAGTAAGGGAATAAGAGGAGGAGAAAAACCAAAAAGGAATAAAAGGAGACATTGAAGAAAATAAGTACAGAGAGAGAGAGAGAGAGAGAGAGAGAGAGAGAGAGAGAGAGAGAGAGAGAGAGAGGCAAAAGAACTGAGGTGAAACCAACAGGATGATAAGGAGGAGGACAAGAAGCAAGAGAGGCAGATATACAAGCAGCAAAGGAGAATAAAATGTGTGTGTGTGTGTGTGTGTGTGTGTGTGTGTGTGAGAGAGAGAGAGAGAGAGAGAGAGAGAGAGAGAGAGAGAGAGAGAGAGAGATTTTAGCTAGAGATCTTTCCTTCAGAGATAAGAGGAGCCACCAAAATAAGCAGGCGCTTCAAAGTGAGGGAGAAGCTCCTATGGGACAGCACTGTAAAGCTTTACCCTGTCCACACACACACACACACACACACACACACACACACACACACACACACATAAACACAGACACACACATACACATACACACACACACACACACACACACACACACACACACACACACATAAGCACAGACACACACATACACATACACACACACACATACACACACACACACACACACACACACATAAACACAGACACACACATACACATACACACACACACACACACACACACACACACACACACACACACACACACACACACACACACACTAAAACCCACATAACCCACATATGATTTGATGTTATCTAAGTAGCAGCTGCACATCCCAGTGTAATCACTAATGAGGTCGATAAAGAAGGACAACAAAAACGCTAAGACATCAAGAGGCTGACACACGCAGACACAAGCAGAAAGAAAGAAAGAAAGAAAGAAAGAAAGAAAGAAAGAAAGAAAGAAAGAAAGACATAGAAAAAGAAAGAATGAAAGAAATTAGAAAAAAACAAAGCTGAAAGAAAGAAAGAAAGAAAGAAAGAAGTTAGAAAAAGAAAGCTGAAAGAAAAAAGAAAAGAAAGAAAGAAAGAAAGAAAGAAAGAAAGAAAGAAAGAAGGAAGAAAGCTGAAAGAAAGAAGGAAAGAAAGAAAGGAAGAGAAAGAAAGCAGAAACAAAGAAAACAGAAAGAAAAAGACAGAAAGCAGAAAGAAAGAAAGAAAGAAAGAAAGAAAGAAAGAAAGAAAGAAAGAAAACAGAAAGAAAGAATTTTGAAATGTGAGTAATACTGCAGCGTTGCTTTGGTCTGTTTGTTTAAATCTTTGATCTCCAGTCCTTCAGAAACTCGGCCGTGTTGTCCGCACATAGCAGCCCGTCTCCTGCTCCGATATTAAACATACACCTAGGATGATTTTCATTACAACAATAAAAGTTCTCCTGCTGGTGCGTGTCCATTCCTCAACACACTGAACACTGACCACACTGAACACACTGAACACACTCAACACTGACCACACTGAACACACTGACCACACTGAACACTGAACACTGACCACACTGAACACACTGAACACACTGAACACTGAACACACTGAACACTGAACACTGAACACACTGAACACACTGAACACTGACCACACTGAACACACTGAACACTGAACACTGAACACACTGAACACTGACCACACTGAACACACTGACCACACTGAACACTGAACACTGACCACACTGAACACACTGAACACACTGAACACACTGAACACTGACCACACTGAACACACTGAACACACTGAACACACTGAACACTGAACACACTGAACACACTGAACACTGAACACACTGAACACTGACCACACTGAACACACTGACCACACTGAACACTGAACACTGACCACACTGAACACACTGAACACACTGAACACACTGAACACTGACCACACTGAACACTGAACACTGAACACACTGAACACTGAACACACTGAACACTGACCACACTGAACACACTGAACACACTGAACACACTGAACACACTGAACACTGACCACACTGAACACTGAACACTGAACACACTGAACACTGAACACACTGAACACTGAACACTGAACACACTGAACACACTGAACACTGAACACTGACCACACTGAACACACTGAACACACTGAACACTGAACGCACTGAACACTGAACACACTGACCACACTGAACACTGAACACTGACCACACTGAACACACTGAACACACTGAACACTGAACACTGAACACTGAACACACTGAACACACTGAACACTGACCACACTGAACACACTGAACACACTGAACACTGAACACTGACCACACTGAACACACTGAACACACTGAACACTGACCACACTGAACACTGAACACACTGAACACTGAACACACTGAACACACTGAACACACTGAACACTGACCACACTGAACACTGACCACACTGACCACACTGAACACACTGAACACTGAACACACTGAACACACTGAACACACTGAACACTGACCACACTGAACACACTGAACACACTGACCACACTGAACACACTGAACACACTGAACACACTGAACACTGACCACACTGACCACACTGAACACTGAACGCACTGAACAATGAACGCACTGAACACTGAACAATGAACGCACTGAACACTGAACGCACTGAACGCACTGAACACTGAACACACTGAACACACTGAACACTGAACACTGACCACACTGAACACATTGAACACACTGAACACTGAATGCACTGAACGCACTGAACACTGAATACTGACCACAATGAACACACTGAACACTGAATGCACTGAACGCACTGAACGCACTGAACACTGAACACACTGAACGCACTGAACACACTGAACATTGAACACACTGAACACTGAATGCACTAAATGCACTGAACACTGAACGTACTGAACACACCGAACACTGAAAGCACTAAATGCACTGAACACACTGAACACGTTGAACACCGAACACACTGAACACACTAAACGCACTGAACACTGAACGCACTAAACGTACTGAACACACTGAACACTAAACGTACTGAACACACCGAACGTACTGAACACACTGAACATTGAACACACTGAACACTGAACGCACTAACCGCGCTGAACACACTAAACACACTGTCTGTGGAGAAAAACAAAAGAAAAGGCTTTTCTCAGGCAAAGGTCATAAAAGTTCAGCTACTAAAAGTCATAAAACACTGAAATAACGGCATGGTGCTGGCAGAATGGAAAAGAATGAAAAATATTCTGCATTTTACTTTGTGGTGAGTGGGAAAAGATAGAATCTGGGGTGAAAACACAAACCCGCTCTGTCCTTAATGCCCCCAAAAAAGATAGACAGAGCAGGAAAGAGAAAGAAAGAAAGAAAGAAAGAAATGTACTCTGCCTCCCAGACCATTCTGCATAGTACTGTACATGAATGAATTTATGAAAATATGTATTCATAGACCATGACCTATATGTGCTAATATATACACAGACATACACAGACCTTGCATAAGTAACACCCCCACCCCCCACCCACCCCCATTAAACTATTCCACATTTTCTAAATTGTACATAATCCCAATTATATAATCATAAAGTAGTCCATAATATTGAAGTCAGTTTGTAAAACTGTTCATAGATTAAAAATAAAAAAAAAACTACAAGTTGTGATTGCATAAGTAATCACCCCGTTGTTGTGAAACCCCTAAATTAGTTCTGGTGCAACTAACTGCCATCAGAAGTCTCATAATTATCTAATGGGGGTCAAAATATGTGTGTTTAAAGTGTCATGTGATTCACCTGTTCCTGGAGAGCCCCATTAAACACCATCCATCCAGTGAAGCCTGCTGGCGGTAGCATCATTTCAGAGTCATCCTTGGCTTCCTCTAGGTGGAGTCGCAGTTGTGCCGTATAGATTCTATCATTTACAGTATAACAATGAACTTAATGATGCTCAAGACACAAGATGTTCAAAGTTTGGGAAATATTTTTTCAAACCAAACCCTGATTTTTACTTTTCTAGAATTTTGCCCCAGACTTGTTTTGATTGCTTCTCGGTTGTCATGACGCTGTGTGTAGTTCTGTACTAGGTATTTGTATTAAGATTGTAAAACAATCACTTAATGATATCTTTAGACCACTGTCAGATATACAGTATATACATATACAGTATGGAGGAAAATTTGCATACCCTAAACCCTCAGAATACAGCACATAAAGAGTTTATTTACTAGATAAATAAATTGCCTTTTTTGTTGTTGTTGTTGTTGTTTTTTTTTACATTCATCGCATGGACAATGTATAAATACTTTATGGTGATATTTATCAGTCTAGGCCTCCAATTTATGCTAGTCCTTGGTTCAGAGAGGCAGGTGTGTGTGTGTGTGTGTGTGTGTGTGTGTGTGTGTGTGTGTGTGTGTGTGTGTGTGTGTGTGTGTGTGTGTGTGTCCTCCAGAGGAAGTTTCCTGTTTCCTTCAGGAACAGATCAAACGCTTGGCAGGATCTGCCAACTCTACCCACAATCCCTTCTGTGTCCCTGACACTTTCTGCAGATGTGTGTGTGTGTGTGTGTCTGTGTGTGTGTGTGTGTGTGTGTGTGTGTGTGTGTGTGTGTGTGTGTGTGTGTGTGTGTGTGAGCCTGAGTTTGCGTGCGGCCTTACCTACCAACTTCATATAAACAGTCCTGCGTGTGTTAGTGTGTGTGTGTGTGTGTGTGTGTGTGTGTGTGTGTGTGTGTGTGTGTGTGTGTGTCAGGGCCATGTACTTGGTCTCTCCAATGTTCCAAAGCCTTTCAGGAAATAAACACATGACTGTGTCTCACGAAACAGGCACACAGGGTTCATGTATAGGCCGTGTGTTATGTTAGTGTACGTAACAGCTAACGTAACACATTCATGTTATATATAAACTAAATATAAACAATATACCGTGTGTGCTGCTGTCAACTCCAGAATTATTGGCACCCTTTATTAAAACGAGCAGTGATTAACAGTAACACTTTACTATAAGGTCTGCAACTAACCATGCTTAACTACTGATATGTAAAGAAGACTTAATGCATACACTGATACTAAAGCCCATCAGGAAATGAAGAAGCAAAACCGTAGTTTCAAAATTATTGGCACCTCTGAAAAAAATGTAAGAAGAATAACAGCACTGAGTCTTGTAATGTCTAAAAATGATAAGAGAAGGTGAAAGGCGGATATCCGGTGGCAACTGATTCCATAAACGACTTAAAGGACTTAAAGGACTGAAAAAGCTCTATCCTGTTACATGAACAGATAAAATTCTGTTAGATGAATGTGGTGTGAGAAGTTCTTTGAGATAAGAAGGAGCCTGATCATTAAGATTTTTAAAGACAAACAGCAGAATCTTAAACCGGATCCTAAAATGGACCGGGAGCCGATGGAGCGATGCTCAAATTGGGGTGACGTGATGATATTTCTCTGCCTTGGTCAACAGCCTTGCAGCTGCATTCTGAACCATCTGGAGACGAGCAAGAGATGACTGAGTTAACCCAAGTACAATGAATTACAGTAATCTAAGCGCGATGTAATAAAAGCACGAATAACCTTCCCCGAATCTCCGAAAGACAAAAATGTTTTAAGTTTAGAAATAATCCGTATTGGATTAAAACTATTCTTAACGATCGAATTTATTTGCTTGGTTAAGCATAATTCTGAGTCCAGGATGATACCAAGGTTCCTAACCTGGAAGAAATCGACAGGAAGTGATTACGAAGCTCATCAATGAGACCACCTTTCAATCTTTAGGCCTTAAAGCCTAAATAGGACACAAGGTAATATTGAAAACAAGCCATCCGTAACACGCCAAATGAAATCAGTTTAAAGCTCTGCAAATGCGTATTCAGTTTTAAAACAACAACACTCCCGTTTTAATATGCAATAAGTATAAGTAAACGCTCTTTCTTTCTTTTCCTAGTTTTGCGCGAGTGTGTGAAATAATGTTCAATTTAACCCGGTTAAGAAAGCAAAACAGGCTATACGCTTTATTTTATTTTTCGCCACAAACTTACGTGAAGTAATCTAGTGCCGAACTTAAAGCAACGAAGTCATTCTTTAATCATTTTCGTTTTTTATGTAAAAATAACAGTCATAATAATCGGCATATTTATTGAACAACTGAATCATTTCTTTCAGTGTATGTTCAAAAGCAGGTATGATTGGAAATTATTTGGATTTTATGTAATGGGCCTAACAAAATAGTCCACATTGTTGAAATGGAATGGGGGGCGGGGGGCGGGGGGGGGCGGGGGGGATCGTGAATTCATCCCCTTTATGATTTAAGATCTGGTCCACCCATTTAATTTCAGAAGTCGCATAATTATTCGATTAAGGTCCATCTGTGTGCACTCAGGTCACGTTTACTGTGAGAAGGAACGGATATCGTGTATGAACGTTCCTATAATTAAGATTATTATTGTGCTGATATTTCGTGCATTTGTTTGCAGGATATTGACGGTAGAATCCAGCACAGGAACTTTTCCACATAACATTTGCACCATATATTCAGACTATAACGTATTAAACTACATGAAGGATAATGAAAGCAGAAGAAGAGCGTGCAGTCTGGGTTTACTCAGATGCGATGCTAACCAGCTCCGTTTTCATGGAGAAAGCATCGGGTTAGTAGACTTCTTTCCCAAAAAAAAAAAACGAAAAAAAAAAACGAAAAAAAAAAAAGAAACCTTTGTGGAAAACATCTGGAAAACGTATGGCTCAGCTTAAAGTGAATCACATCTCCCACTCTGTCTCAGCAGTCCTTTATGGATTTTGCGTTTCTGTTTTTTTTTTTGTTTTTTTTTTGTTTTTTTTCCCCCGCCATCTATCTGTTTCTTTTCCTTTTCTTTATTCTGTATCATCTCCGTTCAAACCGACACGCAGGATTAATTATCGCAAAACAAAGAACCACTGTCGCTACCCTCCTCCTGATCTCCTTGCTGATTTTATGTTCGCTATTTTAGAATCTGGTTTTAAATAAAACTCCTGAATTCAAGCTTCCGACTCGGAAGACAAATGCACACGCATTCTCCATGATCAGGAGGTAAAGCTTTACCTCTACCTTTTAGATTTCAGACATGGCAAAGTCTTCAGGACAGAGGGCCTGTGAGGGAACGCCCGAACATTAAACGTTACAATTTATGCTGTAAACACTGTGGTATAAGAGGAATAAAACACTTCGAGACGTTCTGTTATTGTAAAAGAATTTAATCTGCCGTTCTAACAGTCGATCTGTTTCATTACATCACCACGTTGTTGATTATTTTTCTATAACAGCATAATCACCAATGTTTTATGTAGAGATGCACTGATGTGTCCGATAAAGGCGATTTTTCACGCTATAGGCCATCGGCCGATAGTTTAAACACATCCGACGACCGGGGCCGATTATATCCTGTCAATCAAAATTCGTGCAGTGTGGAAAGATGATGCCTCTCGTGTGGAATGATGACAAAACTGCAGTCTGTAAGCTCTGTAAGCTCTGCACCGCTAAAATTTTACAGCAGCGAAGCGGGAGTTTCGCCGTCGGGTCTAATTTTTTATCACGTTTTTTTTCCCCCGAGCTGCTCGAGCTGAATTAAAGGGCCAGTGCACCATTGAAAGATTTAAATGACGATGAGTAGACAAAAACGTAAGGATTGCACTGAAAAATATATTTGTCGAGTAGTATATTTCATATCCAGTGAATGTTAATATATAAAAAAGTTGATATTATATACGACCGGTTTGATGTTCAGTGATGGAGTAGAAATGCTCGTGTTTGTGGAGAGTGAATGTGAGACTAACAGTAATGTGAGTAATGTGTTTTCTGTTGATGAGACCAGTTACAGTGAAACAACGGGTTGAAATGGAGAGAATAAAGTTTTTATTTGCATTTCCTTCAGAATTGTGGAATTCATTATTATTCATTTAAAAGAAGATATAAAAGGCAGGACAATCGGTATCGGTTATCGGTATCGGCCGATATCGCTCTGAACAATCGGTTATCGATATCGGCGCATCTCTAGTTTTATTCCATACTCATGCACATCGACTGGATCTTTTCAATCATCCGAGCAGTTTTTAAAGGGAACCTCAGCGTGCCAAACTTTAAGATTGAAATTTCTCCAAATGATCCTACACGCTGATCCGAACGCTCGTTCTGCTCCTCTTAGCTTGCGACAGTTTTACGTAACTGACTGTAATAGTAAACACTTGTAATATCTATTGAAGTTGACCTTTTATGAAGATTTATGTAACACTTCTGTCACTCCTTATCAGCGCGTTTAATCCCTCTCTTTTATATGCGACCAAGTTTCCCCCCTTTCACATTAACAGCTCTTTAATTCCAGATGAGTGATCCGATATGCTTTCTGTTCAGAATTTCGTCCTATCTTTAATCTCGGGAATGCTTTTTAAAACATCGCTCGCATCCAAACGGAAAATGGACGCCGTCCAGTCGAGTGGGATAAAAACGGAAAAAAATAAAAATAATAAATAATAGGAAAAGAAAAAAGGCTGTAAAGCACGCATAACACGCAAAAGAAAAACATCAACAGAAGAATGAAAGGGATATTTCGCTTTGAGCTTGATTTGAACTCCGTATCTTTGCTGTTGCACGTTGTAATTAGAAAGTTATCCTGATATCGCACGATCCGTACGGCGAAGGGCAACATACTCCAAAATCTTTCTCTGAGGGTCTAATTTCAGCTGTAGACCAAGACAGAAGAGGGAAAAGCACAGCCAGACACTGAGGGATTAATAATATTTTGATCTAGATCATAATAAAAAGCCATCTGATGCAGTGCCCATGTACATTACTCTGTGTTTTAGTACCATGTTCATACCGCGTTTACTTACGTACGAACCATGCGTGGTCAAAAGATACTCCAGATAAGAAGCAAATCGGGTGTAAATCAATTTTAACCTGGTTACATGTTCACGGTTTGATGAATAACACTTAGCAATACTTAAAATAGGAATACATATGAATTGATGAGGGGGCATGGAGGCTTAGTGGTTAGCACATTGGCCTCGCACCTCCAGGGTTGGGGGTTCGAATCTCACCTCCACCCTGTGTGTGCGGAGTTTCCATGTTCTCCCCGTGCTTCAGGGGGTCTGTTCCGGGTACTCCGGTTTCCTCCCCAAGTCCAAAGACGTACATTGTAGGCTGATTGGCCTCTCTAAATTGTCTGTAGTGTGTGAATGTGTGTGTGTGTGTGTGTGTGATTGTGCCCAGCGATGGATTTGCACCCCGTCCGCCTTGTGGCCCGAGTTCCCTGGGATGTGCTCCAGGCTTGACCGTGATAGATATATTGACTATCCACAGTGAAGCTGCAGTGTGTAAGACGGATCTGTTTATGTGAATCATCTGCCATACAAGTCCCTGTGTAAGATGTGCAAAAATAGTAATCTTCTCAACTACCGGTTCCTTCCCTGTTTACGGAGTGATGTCAAATCAGAGTAAAGTCCCCCTTCTCTACTTTTAAATGAGTTTAAAGCAGGATTGGCTTTAGATCAGTTAATATCTATGACGTCGATCATGCTAATCGCTGTTTTGAGAACAATCAGCATTAGAGTTATCACTAATGTTAGCAGGCTAGCTTGTTGCTAAGCTACCCTCTGTTGTATGCTGTTGCTGCTGTGCTGCAATTTCAGTCCAAAATGTTGAATGAATGTTTGAAGCTCACTAAAATAGAACAAAGCCAATAGCCACTCAGGCCTAGAGCTGTAAAAGTGCACTTAAAGTAGCTTTTTATGAGCTTTACGTGCTCTAACAGACCAAACAAGACACGCTTTTGTGAAGGCGGCCATGTTTGTTTGGGTTTTGTTTTTGTCGAATTTTGCATGTTGAATGTCCCTGAATGGGAAATGACATTATTACAACTTGCAAATCGTCACTTACAAGGCACCACGACCTCAGCATAAGTTGTTTTTGTTGTGTTTTACACAACTGACCATGTCAGTTGTGTAAAAGTAATTAGCAAGTTAGCTAAAATCCGATTCAATTCAGATCGGACAACAATTTACAGATCACAAATCAGATCGTGAAAATACACACACTGGAGACGTGATTTGTTTTCATAAGACGTGGCTCCCTTACTGAGAAAAAAAAAACAAAAAAACTATAGAATGTGAAATGTTATGTGGATGTGAGGTAATAACATGAAACATATGTGAATAAATAACACAGCGATTCGTATGTAGAGCCTGAAAGCCTGAGAAGGGAAGGAAATCTACACGTTATTGAAATTTTGGATCTGCAAATAGTTTTCGAGCACATCCAACATGTGATCTTCTAGGGCCATGTGAACATCATGCATAGAAAAGCATGTGATGCAGTGTGTGTGTGTACGTGTGTGAACATAAATGGGAGCAGATGCAGAGGGGCCCATGGTCTCTACGTGTTTCCACGGTGATGTCAGCTCTGGTGGGCTGCGGTTAAAGGGGAAACGCGTGGCGGCTGGGAATGTCTGATAGACAGCGCTCTCTCTCTCCCCTTCACTATGTACTCCTCTCTCTATTGTTTTCTCTCGCATTCTCTCCGTCAGCTTCGTCTCCTGGCTTTGTCGATTATCACCGTATCTGTTGATTCGTGACCTATTCGCTGCTATTTTAGCTTTCTCTCCAAGTGTTTACCACTTTTCCTTCTCTCTTGCTCTCTCCAGCCCTCCAGGAGGCCACGGCCCTCGGTTAAGGTGGAAACACTTATCTCTGAGATGCTGAGAAATAACAGAAAACCTCACACAGTGTACAGATGGTACACAGAAAACGTAACCACACACCTCTCAGGAGGTCTCGAAACATCCCCTCCCTGCCCACACACACACAAACACACATTAAAATGCGCACCAATTGAGGCTCTTAGGAAGTTTTAAGTACAAGCAATTACAGCCTCCAGCTCTAAGACACTTAATCTGCTCTTACGAGTACTTTCGTGTTCTGCACGCTCTGCTCGAATTTGCGATATTATTCCAGTCACCGGCCCATTTTTCTAGAAAAATTCATCAATCCAGGAGCGTATTTGAAGTAAGAATTTGATGCGAAATCTCATATGTCATTAGAAACGTCCCTGTTGTAACTCCGCCCCTTTTTGTCCACCTACGTTAGCTAGTGAGCTGTGTTAAATGCTGCATTCGACTCACCATTTTCGAGCTACATAATGCGACCACGACATGGACGCCATGTTGTTCGACTTTTGTTAGCATCCAAGCTAACCAGCTAACTCTGATGAGTGATGTACATTTTCCTCCTCAAAACAACAAATTGTATAGTCAGTGTTAGAGATTTAACGAGCGAAAACGTCTGTATGTTGACTGATCTAAAGCTCGGGTGTGCAATATAAGAGGTGCCAGGTTGTTTATTGTCGACGCTGTGAGTGGCCATGTCGATTTGTCGTCACTTGGTCAACTTGGAGTTGAAGAGATCATCCTGAGTTCCTGAGGAATTCCGAATTATGAGGATGTTCTCTTTCCTGGTCGGAGGATGAAAATTACGACTTACAATCTCTAGTCATGGGGGGCTAGATGCAATGGATGAATAGATGGACCGCTAGTCGAGCGTTGTCTTCCCAAACTATCCAGCTAATTCTAACTAAGCACAACAATCTCTGTGGCTCGTAGGGCATTTCAAGGGTCGGCGCAATAGAAATAGGATTTGCTCAGCAAGAAAAAATTAATTCGAACCAACACTGCTTGTATCTCATATCTATAAACAACTTGAGATTTATGGAATATTCCACATGCAGAACCGTTCGTTCGGCTCTGTCTTTCTCTAATTTCTACGATCGCTCCAGCTCTTATTACTTAGCATGTAAATGTTCGTCATTAGCCCGTTTTTATTGTTCTTGGCTATCAATCCACACACTTGCACACACACACACAGACACATGGGCACACAGAGCTCTTCATGGTGCTGCTCTGAGCCATTTCGGCGTGCTTGAGACATTTGCATGAAAGGATGTGGGAACTCTGTGCCAAAATAAACATCAATTATAGCTGTCATGCAGCACCCAAAACAGCTGCGGCTTTGAACAGCGCCGCAGTCAGCTTCAAAAAGGAGGCTCTTTAAAGCCGAGCTTCACACAGAGCAAAGGCCAGGCTGTTCTGCTTATAGGCCAGTCTGGCTGCACAGCACAGTAGTGCCGGTGCAGAAATGTGGAATATTCCATAAAACCGGGGACCACATTATGAGACTCGTGCCGTCTTGAGGTATATTGTGAATATTTGTCCGTGTATATGAGGTAAAAGTGAAAAAATCGGTCCTTTTTATGTGAGCACGGTATGAGATTGTGGTGTTGTGCAGTTGTAAAAAAGGGGCAGGGTTACAATTGCTGCTGCAGCACCCAGACATACCAGATTTTTGACAAAACTTACAACAGACTCCAGTCTCCTTTGTTAGTTGCCTTTTTTTTTGGTAGTGAATACAACTATGGACATTTATTTTTAAAAATGTATTCGTTAAAATCTACAATCAGAGACGCAGTGAATGATAAGATGCAGACAAATCCCTTACTCTATGTTCATACTCGGCTGTGTCGCTTGTAATTTGTCTCTTCTGGGCGTGTAGCGACTACTACTGTTGTTGCCTCTGGGTGTGGCCTGTCAAATGTTTTCGTTAGTTCTGATGGTCGCTTTCGTTTTCGTTGCTTGTTTTGCACTAGCTTTGTCGGCAGACGTAACTTTATTCGCTACGTACACTCACCAGAGGCAACAACAATCTCAGTTACTGTCAGGATATCCCGAAGGAACTGTATGGTCTTGGCCACCGTGCTGCAGCTCAGTGTCAGGGTCTTGGCAATCTTCTTATATCCTAGGCCATCTTTATGTAGAGCAACAATTCTTTTTTTCAGATCCTCAGAGAGTTCTTTGCCCTGAGGTGCCATGTTGAACTTCCAGTGACCAGTATGAGGGAGTGTGAGAGCGATGACACCAAATTTAACACACCTGCTCCCCATTCACACCTGAGACCTTGCAACACTAACAAGTCACATGACACCGTGGAGGGAAAATGGCTACTTGGGCCCAATTTGGACATTTTCACTTAGGGGTGTACTCACTTTTGTTGCCAGCGGTTTAGACATTAATGGCTGTGTGTTGAGTTATTTTGAGGGGACGGCAAATTTACACTGTTACACAAGCTGTACACTCACTACTTTACACTGTAGCAAAGTGTCATTTCTTCAGTGTTGTCACATGAAAAGATACAATCAAATATTTACAAAAATGTGAGGGGTGTACTCACTTTTGTGAGATACTGTACATACATACATACATATATATATATATATATATATATATATATATATATATATATACATTTTTGCCACAAGTTCCGTCTCCGCCTCTAAATCGTGACCGTTACTTCCATATTTTCCTTTGTAATATCTCTATATAGGGTTTTTCGTTTGTTTGTTTATTTTTGACTGTCAAACTGTAAACTGGAACAAACTGATGGTAGGAATTGAAGTCACGAGTGAGGAACTGAAGACACGTCGGACCATGTGCCTCGTAGGACTGCTCGGAGAAATCATTTGAGTCAGCGGTTGGAATTTGTCCTGTTACCATGTCAGAACGAATTTGCATAAACCTGAACAGAAAATGTGACTCACAACTGTCAGTGAAATCACAGCTCCGTATCATGACCGTACGTAGAAAAGGGACGTTTTCGCCCCGGTGCTTTGTCGCTCGCTAGTTTAAACGTAGAGTTATGGCGATAGTCACGTCCGAATCAGAGCCAAAGTAATATTTTTTTATTCTTTTATGGCGATTTTCAGACATTTTAGTCAAAGTTGTCAAGGAAGCTGGTTTTAAAAAAAAAAAAAAAAAAAAAAAAAAAACATCTTTTAGACACTTTCTTTAATTTTTATTCCTGGTTAGCAATTTAGCTTAAAAACTCGTTTAAAGACGTTTTGACATGCACATGGTCGAAGTCAATGTACAACATTATCACCACTGAGAGCTTTTTCACAGTGTTGGGACTCGAAACTGACGGCTGATACATGAGGCAAAGCACCCAAGCAAAATCACCGAATTCAGGCGAGAAGAACATGAAGGGGTAAGAAGAAAAAGCTTTAAATCATCTTTGATGTAGAGCCTTTAGCTCAGCGACGAGTGCTAATCTCATCTCTGTTTAGCAGCTTAGCTTTGAGTTGCATAGCATGAGACGGTTCTGGATGGGTCCAGGTAATTCTGGATGTGAAAGTAATAGTGAGAAATTAAAATAACAGCTCTAAAAATATGGGATAGGAGAGCACGCTTTTCTCATGAAATTAGAGAAGAAAAATAAAATTGTGGAGGAATGGGATAAATACCGTTCACCTACCATCTGCTCAGTTATATTTCTTACGTAAGGAATTACGTAAGAACACACGACGGGGTTGTGTGATGGATACCACCGCACTGCGTTAGTGTTAGTGATCATGTCACTACCCTGAAGTAGATTTTTTTTCCTATTACAGCATGTCCCAAAGTGTTTTGTTCCCCTTATACTACAGCAATTTCACATCCATTACAATTTTTCATGTAGATTTTTTTTTAATACCTTTATCCATTTATACTTACATTTAATGTTGTCAAATGTCCACAAAACAAGTTAGTTCCTGTTCTCACTTACGTTATAGCAGCTAGAAACAGTTGTTCCCTCACTAACCTCTCATTTTTCTCTCTTGGAGTTATTAAGACAAAAAATAATAATAAATCACAGCTTGTCATGTTAGATGGTCTGCACTTATATAGAACCTTTTCACGTTAGTGGTTCAACAAAGCACTTTACACTGTTTCTCATTCACTGACCAGTGGTAGCAGAGCTGCCGTGAAAGGCATTAGCTTGCCATTGGGAGCAACTTTGGGTTCAGTGTCTTGCCCAAGGACACTTCAACATGTGGAGGCACGTGGGTTGGGGATTGAACCGCCAACCCTGCAATTAGTGGACAATCCACCCTACCACCTGATCCACAGCCGCCCCTGCTAACCAGTAAGCATGAACCAGAAAGTATAAAGTCATCTGTCATGAAGACTTTCCCATGGAGGAAAACCGTTAAGCACTGACACTGGAGACTCCTTCCTTTAATGTGAAAGAACCACATAACTATCTCAATGATTATGTGTTTTTTGTCGTTGTTTCGTTTGCATTTATCGCTAGTGTTAATGTATATGGAGCGTCCATCATAAAAGCCCTCGTGAATGAGCTGTTACTATGGAAATGATAACGTATGAGAACCAGTGCGTTGATATAACCATGTGATATGAAATTCATCAGCAGCTTCTGACCAATCAGAATCGAAAAATTGAACAGCGCTGCTAAAGTACAATCTGTTTTTTTTTAATTAATTACCATCTGTAGCCACTTACTGTTACAAAGACGTGACTAAATTCAATTATGTCTCATATTTTCAAGTCACATCCCTGAATTAACATTATCACTGTTAATTAATTCCTAAAACAGCTGTTTCAGCCGAGATACAGAGTGAAAAAAAAACCCCCAAAAAACCGATCTCGGTTCCCAGAGAGCAGCCGAGAGAGAGAAAGAATGTTCCTGCCTTTCGTGGGAAGGGGAGGAGAGTGAGAAAAGTTCAAGCTTTCAGAGTCCTCGCAAACATGTAAGAACGCTGCAAAGAATTTCTGGACCTCCTTTGGGTCACATTTGCACATTAGTGTGTAATGATTTGGCTTTGCCGTGCTTTGGTCCGTAGCTTTAATGGTAATTAATTGAGTCCTAACACGGCTATGTGGCAATTACACCATTTCTGTGGAGAATTGAGTGTGGCGTGTCAGCGTGCGGCGCATTAATAGCCACAACCTTCATCTGAACAAAGAGCAGAATTTAAGACGCCTTCTCCTCATTAGTAAGAAATATGTCACGTTTCCCAACCCACCCACCCCCCTTCTTTATTCATCCTTCCCTTTTTAACTTTTTCAGTCTGAACGACAACAAAAACAAGCAAAAAAGAAAGATTTTTTTTTTTTTTTTTTTAAAGGGCCCTTTCTTTCGCTCAAGTGGTCCACTGGTGGAACAAACTCCAAAGCCATTTGTTTTAGGGCTTAAAAGAAGTGTCCATTCAATATTATTCTTTATTTTAGCAAGGAGGGAAAAGGACTGGAAACTTTAAAGGCTGTTTTTATGCTAATACCAGGCTTAATTGGCATTAGAAAAAAAAAATTGCTGTAGCACGCTGAGGAGCTGCAAGATTAGCCGGGAGAGAAAGACGGAGATAAAGCCTTCAAAAGGCCCATTTCGGTGGAATTATGCCTTTCCTTTGAACATCTTCCAAGATTTAAATACATTAAAAGCCTGTTGGCATACATGTAAATTAACCAGCGCAGAAGCGTTCCAGCGAATTCCCAGTGAAAAAAAAAAACCCGGCAAGGGTGAAAGGACAAATGAGACGCCGTCGGCTCGCTGAAAGAGCATGGGCAACGATCCCGTCATCGCCTGGAAGCCACCTACACTCGTTCTCGCTCTCCTCTCTTCCCTGTCTCTGTCAATTGCACTTTCTCTCTCTTTCTCTTCTTCTCTCTTTCTCTCTCACGCCGTATGTCTCAGGGCCAAGTGGCTTAGCAGATGAAAAGGTACAGAGCAATGAGCTGCTTCCATAGAAACAGATCCATCTGTGCCTAGAGCTCAGCAACGGGGAGTATCACACACACTCACACACACTCACACACACACACAAGCGAATGTCGCACACACACGGTGGTATGGTAAAGGGTATCTCTGTCTCACACACACACACACACACACACACACATACACAGAGAACACAAGCGTAGGCATTGAGGCTATCATTGACACACACACAAAAGCCCATTTAACACCACTTAGAGAAAAGAGCTGAGGGATCCCACCATCCTCGACCCCTTTAGCAGATCCAGCTGTGAGGGGTCAGAACACACACACACACACACACACACACACACCTTATCGCTCAAACAGTTTAACAGTTACCATGGCTTGCTTACACGACAATGCAGTTTCAATGTTGTCATTTTCATGTGCCACATTTTTACTGAATGAATCAGCTGAATGAATCACTAGAATTGGGAATTGGTATTTTTTGACTTGCTGCATATATAAGAATACCTCTTGCATTCTGCCCGTTCATTCATTCATTCATTCATCTTCAGTAAGCACTTTATCCTGGTCAGGGTCACGGTGGATCAGGATTCAATCAACAAAATGAATCTTCAGATGTGTGAGTCAACTCCCAGTGTCCAAGTGACTCACCTAAATGATTCGATTCAAAGATCCGACTCATTTGTGAATGACACATAACAACTTCTAACCAGAATCAGAGAACCATCTGCTATTTGAATGTATTATATCTTTGTTATACACTGACAAATTATATTAGCATCTAAGCTAGCTAACTATCTAACTAACTAGCCACTACTTAAAACTTATCAAAGACATGCTGTGTTAGAAGATTCATATTAGCATCATTAATATTGAGTGAATCTTAAACATTCTTTTATGTTTTTATTGTTTTATGGCATTAAAATCCTCTGAAAATTTCTGTCAGGTTAGCATGGGTTAGCTTGGGTTAGCTAGCTACCTAGTGTTAGCCCCCACTGACTGACTGAAGTGTGTTGTGAACAAACATTAAAGCTTAGTCTCTACATTTACTCTGTTGTGATCATCAGAAGTCATACAAAAATGCACATTTCTTCACTCAGGGAAATTTTACTAAATGAAGTAGCGGCTAGCTATTAGTGCTACCCTGTTGAGATAGGCTAGTAAATGTTAGCATGGTTATGACAGATGTTTTAATCGAGACATTGATTAATTATTGTGACCTTCATACAATTGCGGTCACAGGATTTGGGAAACTAGATTCGGAATATTCCGAGACATAGTTTCATCAGGAAGTTCATGATGAAAACCGAGAGAAAGAGAGCCGAGAAAGGTCGAGGAGTGATATATAGACGTGTCAGAGATCATACATAACTGAAATGCTCTTTGCCCTCTTTAAACACAGATTTCTTTTAGGCAGTCCGTGCAAATGCGGGTTAGCACTTCAGGCCATGACCTAGGGAAAGGGAGAGAGCACACACACACACACACACACACACACACACACACACACACACACACACACACACACACACACACACACAAAGAAAACAACCCAACTACTTAGCATTTTAAATATTCCCTTGCTTTGGCAAAGATAATTTGCAATCAATCATCCAATAAATGTATTTTCTTCATTTATAAATAGTAAGTGAGGAATAATTTTATATATGAATATTGTATATGTCCCTTTATCTAAAATGTACCGAAAGAAATGCAAATAAATAACAATAAATGAATTAATTCGTAAAACAGCCACAGTTCTGTATGTCCTTGTACATGCTTAATTTTCTTAACATTATGTACATATTGCATGCAGTATAATGTATGTGTAACGTATGCCAGCCTGATCTCTTAGAAAAATCATTTAAACGAGTGAGGGTGATGATGTGGTCTTTTCATTTGCTTTCTTATGAATAAAGAAAAGCTACAGATGCCCCCTCAACTCCACCCACGTTCCTAAATTTTATACGACTTGACTTGATTCGTGCAAATTTCTTTTCTTTACAAATTTGAGGATTTTTATGTCAAAAAGTTGTGTGTAATTAATATAATGTAGGATTTTCCTGCCTATTAAACTGTATCCATCCATCCATCCATTTTCTATACCGCTTATCCTACTGGGTCTCTGGGAACCTGGAGCCTATCTATCTATCTATCTATCTATCTATCTATCTATCTATCTATCTACCTATCTATCTATCTATCTATCTATCTATCTATCTATATATATATATATAAACAAGAATTTACAAAATTGTTTTGAAGTAATTTGAAGAGTCTATTAAGCATAACTAACAATCCTGAAATCAGACAGCGCTACCTAATGCTATCAATTCAAATCAGCCTCCATAGTGAGCATAATCACAGAAAGATAGATAGTGAAAACAATTGAGACAACTGACTCTTGAACTGACGAATGGATTTTTAAAAAAATAATAATAATTCTATCACCTCAGGCCAAATCTTATCCAATCTGTTTGAGGTGTCCAGATGTGTTCATATTTCTACCATGGGAAAGTCATCGATATGTAAGACATCGTGCTTTCTGCGTTCTTTCTGCGTTTCACAACATTCTACAACGTTAAATGTAACTCTTCATGGATAAAAAGCACAACATATTGCTATTAACGAATTAAACAGAGCAACTGTTGGAAAAGTGCTGCGGTATAAGAGGAATAAACCAGTTTGGGACGTCCAGTTATTGGAGAGAAAAAAAATTCAAGGTGGTAATAGTACTTCCAGCCCAATGGTTGATTATTTTCCAATAAGAGCATGTTTTATTTCTTAGGTATTGAAGATCATTTTCATATGTTTCCATAATACATCACTCCTTTCCTAATTTTGTGAATACAAATGGTGTCTAATAATAATAATCATCATCATCATCATCATTTTTTTCCAGTAGTCAATGCAAAAATCAATTTGACTTTTATACCTTAAAAACACACCTCCGCACTCTGGCTCCAATTCCTCACTAACAGATCCAAAAACGTTCCAGTCTGAAAGCTTAAGAAAACACCGTTCGTTTTTAACGCTGACATCATGACTGAACCCATGACATGTGACCTCGACAAGCAGTTAAAGCTCAGAGGTATTTACTTCATTTCAAATCTGCCTACATTCCTTTCGTTAACTCTCCACAATCACACGTAGATGTTCCTTTCGGCAGGATAACATCAACCAGGTCATTACACGACAGAAAAGAGGGGGAAAAAAACATTCCTGGAGTGATTCCAGCATTACTAGTGCTGTATACACTATTAGCCTTTCACATGTAGGAACTATGTACATACACACAATATTCAGTGTTTTTGTGTTTCAATTATTGTATGTGTGTGTGTGTGTGTGTGTTGTTTTTTTTTAATTGGCTTTTACCGTTTTCTTGCTGAGATCCTGAACAACTCCTGGCCTGAGGTGTTTCTCCTGATATAACATGATGATATAAATTTACACTGAAAAAGTCAAGAGAAATCGATGAAATTTTATTGATTCTTGAATATTATGGGTTAATTTCTTATCACAGCATATCCTGGAATGTTTTATTCCCCCAATGATGAAATGTTTTTATTCATTATATACTTTTTTTTTTTTATCCGTTTATGGTTCAGTTTAATGCTGTGGAACATCCGCATAACGAGTTCGTTTCCTGATCTTATTCACGCACTGTACGCAGTACAATAAACAATTGTTACCTCAACAGTCTGTCACTTTTCTCTCTTAAAGCTCATTTAAGAAAGCTTCTATAAAAAAAAATTATTAAAAAAATGCAGTTACCAAGAAAACAGAAACCGCAAACCTTGAAATGAAAAATGTAAGTAAAATATAAACACGTGTAAACTGGGTTTGTTTGGTTTTTTTTTTCAATGTAATTGTGATTTTTTTTTTTTTTAAAGTGCCTACAAAACGGTCGCATCTCATTTAAAACACTTACAAGTAACTAAAGTTTCAATTATGTTATAATTTCGTGTTTCCACCAATGAGTGGGAAATTGGTGTATATTGTGTATAATTTATCATGACGCCCATACTGCATGATAACACTTCCTGTGCCCAGTTTTGTGTTTTCCTCAAAACCATGTTTCCCAAAGTGTCCAGTTCCTGTTTTGTTTTGTTTTTTAGCTCATAGTATTAACTATTTTTTGTATTTTTTTTGTTGCTTACTCTGGCCTGTTGTCCTGGTTCCTGCGTATATTTGTGTCTCTGCTAAAACAGTTAGCAACGACCGTGGTTGTGTAACAACGTGGTTGAGTTTTGTTTGGTACAAAAATATCCTCCTGGGTACCGAAATGTCCGAATTTTTCTTTCACTCGGTTTATGTAGAGAACAAAATAGCCTACACACATGAATGTTGTTTGTCCTAAAAGTGCACGTTAGTAGTTCTGATATATACTACGCCCATTACATTTGCGGGTTATGCGTCAGTTACTCGACTTAAGACATAGTATCTAATCATTAACAGTGGTACGTCTGGATGTGGCTTGGAGTTTCCGTATTATACTTAATATTTGTTCTTAGTTCTTGTACTTATTTAAATTCTACAAATAAAAATGCCACAATCAGTCACGTAATTGACCTCGAAATACAATGAATACAAAAAGCATACACTGTATTACAGTTCAAATACAAGTTCAGGTTAACTTTTTAAGTTAATCCTGAAGGTATTTTATCAAAAATATCATACAAACACTTACTTCAATTAACAAAAGACAGAGACAAATTTCAAGAACAATGTGCAAGCCCTATGCGTACTTGTTTCCATATTAAATTCATATGGAAGGAAGAAGACATTTCAGGACATGCTATCAGAAAATAATCAACTTCAGGGTGAGAACAATAACTAACAAGTTCCCCCACGCCTTCGCTGATTATTTTCCTATAAAAGCATGTCCACAAAGTGCTTTATATCGCAGTATCAACAGTAACAATGTCTTTTAATAAACAGTGTATCGTGCTTTTCGTCATTCATTCAGAGGTACGAATTTCATGTTGTGGAATGTCCAAGTAAAGAGAAGTTAGTTCCCGTTATCACTTACATCATAGCAGCTATATCGTCTATACCCTCTCCAGCTGAATGTTACTAAGACAAAACACACAGCTCGTCACGTTACTAAGAACGTCAAACTCTTCTGTCCTGAAGGCTTTCCGATTTCCGAGAAGCGATTGTGTATTAGAACGAGTGCGATATTACAAACCTGCAGAACGACTGCCCGAGCTGTTGTTATAGAAAATCAATCAACATCTTCTGACCAATCAGAATTGAGAACTCAACAAGCACTGCGCTATATACGCTATTGATAAAATACACAGTCTATTTTATTGCATTTAAATACAAAGATATGTCAATGCTTTGACAAAGACACACTTTTTTGAAAATGAAGGACGTAGAGTGTAATGAAATATAGATTAAGCAGGCAAAACATCGCATACTTCAAATAAATCCATTTTAAGCGTTCTGTATATAATTTATGATGATGATGATGATGATGATTATAAAAGGGTTGTATAGCTGTGTGAAAACATCACAACGGGTATCATTACTCCGGGGCCGTGTTGTATTTGTCGAACACTTCGACTCCCTGTTGAGACTTCAAGTTCTCTCTCTTCACTTCCAGATCACCCCCCCCCTCTCTCTTTTCTTTCTCTCTCTCTGTGTCTCTCTCTCTCTCTCTGTGTGTGTGTGTGTGTGTTTCTCTCTCTCTCTGTCTCTTTCTCTCACTCTCTCTCTCTCTGTCTCTCTCTCACTCTCTCTCTCTCTCTCACTCTGTGTATGTCTCTCTCTCTCTCTCTCTCTCTCTCTCTCTCTCTCTCTCTCTCTCTCTCTCTCTCTCTCTCCCTCCGAAGTAGATTTGTTTCTTCAGACGAACACTGATGTGAAAAACACCGATTCTTCAAGAAGCTGAAGGACTTCATTTAAAGTTAAGAAGATTTAGATCAAAAGGTTAGTGGAGAGATGAAGAAGGGGGAGAAGGGGGACGACACATTCAAAGGAGTACTCGTGGAATGTAAAATCCATGACCCTCACGGCGCTGAAAAGCCGGATGGGTGTGCTTTTTTTTTCTCCTTCTTCTTCTTCTTCTTCTTTTTTTTCTTTTTTTGGCCATGGCAAGGCACGGATGCTTTCTTCCAAGCTTCTGGGAGATGAAGGGGTAAGGTTGCAGCGTTTTCTTAGAGCGGTTTTGCTTCTGCTTTGCTTCACGATACACTCGAGCCTGAAAAACACAACGTTTACTATCCTGCAGGATTTTGGCCGTGCTTTCTTCTGTGCAACAGGCCTTGGAAGTGAGTGATGCATTGTGGGGGAAACCGTGCAATGTTAATTACTCCGGGTTCGCAGTGAAAGCCACAAAGTGCTCCCAGAGCCCTTTATAGGAATGTTGCAATTTAGAGTTGCATTTGGGAAATTTGCACATTCACTGCAATTAAAGATTCCTAATGAACTGTTTATATGCATCCGAAACTGGATGGTAAACTTTGTAGACAATTACAGTTGAGGTCATAAGTTTACCTACGCCTTGCAGAATCTACAAAATGTTCATTATTATTTAATTTTTTTAAATAAGAGGCCTTGCATTTTGTTGTTTATTTAGTTCTGCCCTGAATAAGCAATTTAACATAACAGATGTTTACATATAGTTCACGAGAAACAATAATAACTGAATTATGAACCGGTTACCTGGTTCGTTACCTGGATGATGGACGACGTGATGTGTTTATGCTCTGTGAGAGTTCTTCATGAGTCCATTGTTCGTCCCGAGCAGTTAAACCGCCCACCGTTCTTCAGAAAAATCCTCCAGGTCCTGCACATTCTTTACTTTTCCAGCATCTTTTGAACAGGATGATTAGTGTAAATCTGGGGAAACTGTAAATATCATTATCATATAAATGTCAATATCTTACGTAGCTTCTGAAGGGCAGAACTAGTCATTGATCATCCAGGTAAGGACACGCGGTATTAATAATCGAGTAAACATCTGTAAACATCTGTTATGTGAAATAGCTTATTCTGGGTAGAACGAAATAAAAACAAAAAAGCCATTTTGACGAGCCTCTTATTTATAACCCCGATTCCGAAAAAAAAACAACCTTGGGACAGTATGGAAAATGCTAATAAAAACAAATAGGAGTGAGGTTGTAGCTAATCAACTGCATAGTTTTTTGAAGGTAAACGTTTATTATGGAATTGATGCATGCAACACGTTCCAAAAAAGTTGGGACGGGGCAATTGAGGACTAATCGCGATGTGACAAGTTGAAATAATTAGGTGATGTGAAACACTGTTTTTTAACTCGTTTTAAATGATTTCCTTCTCAATAAAAGATCGTCCAAGTGTGATTATAGAACAGAAGAGTTTGTGAAAGCAGTAAATTTGCTCAGCACTTCGTATTTGCCTGATATTAAAGGGATAGTTCTGTCATCACTTACTCACCCTCATATTGTTCCAAAACTGTGTGACGGACCTTCTTCTGTTGGACATAAGAGAAGATATTTTGAGAAATGTCTCAGGGTGTTTTTTTTTTTTGTTTTTTGTTTTTTTTTGGGGGGGGGGGGGGTGTGCTTGTCCATACAATGAAAGTCAATGGGCACCAAAACTCTTTGGTTACCAACATCCTTCAAAATATCTCCTTCTGTGTTCTGCAGATGAAAGAAAAGCATACATGTTTGGAACGACATGAGAGTGAGTAAATGATGAGAGAATTTTCATTTTTGGGTGAACTACCCCTTTAAGGTGTATGGACGCTCTGGTTGTTGAAAATAACATAGAATGCACACATTATCCATCGGTAAAACAGATATACTGTATAATTATATTTATACAGTGTAAACAATATTGTTTTGGAACAAAACAAGAAATAATGGTTGCGTTAACATTTTTTACTCCTTTTTTTGTTGTTGTTGTTGTTGTTGTTTTTGCATCCTTGCTACATTCCTGGCGAAAATAATCTTCCTGAGGTCCTGTTGCATCCCACCTCCCATCCAACCTCACAATTATATTAAATACATTATTTAAGACAATGCTTTATTTTTAGCAGGGCTTCCAAACCACATCTTTAGTGTCTGGAAAAACTGGAATCACACCCATTTACTTTACCAAAAGATCCTGCAGCTAGGCACCTCAGGAGGTGTTAGCAGGTGGCTAACAGCCTAGCTGACTGTAGCCATGTTGATTTGCTTGAAACGACACAGCTGTGTAAATGACAGCTAGGTTAATTGGCCAGAACGGAGCCTTTCTGCTAAACCGTCACCAGCATAGACTCGTATCTGTTTCACCTCGCCGCATTCGCAAAGTGTGTTGTCGACTGCTTTTAAATCTTACACTTTAGCAACAAGCAATAAAATAGAGAGTTTCTACGCGTATGTATATGTGCAGGTCAGACAGCCAAAATGGCTTTCATAAGATTTACATGAAAAGTTATGAAGGGCCTTTTAGGAAATCCACCTGTCATTACAATTCCTATGTGATCATTTATTCCAACTAGTGACAGGTGTTTTAATTGAAAAGTGCCTTTCTTATACTCCAAGGACACCAAAGGAGAAATGTAACATTAAAAAAAAAGAGTAATAATTAATGTAGTATAAAGAACGTTTAGCTGAACAGAACAAATGCCAGATTGAAATAATCAAACTGAAAGAAAAGTCGAAAGCGGCTGCAATATTGCAGGTGGAAGCAACAGCATTTATTTAAAAAAAAATAATAATAAAAAATAAAAATACAGGAAAATGTCTGGGAGAAAACTTCAAAGAAGAATTCGGTTTTATTTTAAAAATGCGCTACAAACCGGGAATAAAAATTATTCTTCTTATAGATTTTTAAATTATGGGGAAAACTTTACATCAAAAACGGGGACTGTGCATCGCGTATGTGTACGTCTCTAAATAGATTTGTGTGTGTGTGTGTGTGTGTGTGTGTGTGTGTGTGTGTGTATTATCAGAGGTGCTAAAGTGCCGTATGATCAGGCAGCAGGTCCCTCAGATCTGCTTGATGTTCCACAGGAGCCAAACAGATTACAGTACAGTGGCCTTTGAGCTCGCTATGACACTGACACTGATACACACACACACACACACACACACACACACACACATAAATATGACCTAAAACATCATCAGATTTTCACCCAAGTCCTAAAAGTAGACAAAGAGAACCGTTCTCACTGCCACTCACAGATATGTAATATTACATCATTTTCCTCAGTAAATAAATGATAAAGCATCATATTTTTGTCTCATTTGTTTAATCGGGTTCTCTTTTTATCTACTTTTAGGACTTGTGTGGAAATCTGATGATGTTTTAGTTCATATTCATGCAGAATTATTGAAAAAAGGGGTTCACAAGCTTTCAAGCACCACTGTATACTGCAGCGTGGCATCATCCGGCTCATATCGTCGTCATCAAACGCCAACGTGGCTAAAAACCACAGAGCAGAGATCGACTAAAGCCACAATCTTAACTCTAACCTTCAAATCTTTACTTTTGGAAAACTGTAAGAATTTACACGTTTGCCGAAATGACACGAACGGTTAGTTATGGTCGATAAGCTCCGGGAGCTATTGAGAAACCTGTAAAAATAAAATAAACCTACAGCAGTGTCGGTCGTGTCGAGACAGCGTTCACGGAACTGTGTGATTTCGTGTTTTTTTTTTTGTTTTTTTTTTAATCTCATCGTGTATTTTTGTTTTTAACGTGTGAAAATAATCCCAATGTGAATCTGCCTTTAAAACCTTACCGTCCTTGATGTTTAAGCATGTGCATTGGCAGAAGTTCACATTTTTGTTCATGCTTGGTGTGGTCACCGACTCATACACGCAGAGTTACGATACACACATCTACGTGGTTTTACAAAAACACACACACACACACACACACATTTTGAGACGGACCCCAGCTGCTCTCACATTGTGCCCATCTGGACAGAGCGGCTTTGCCAAAACTCGAGCGGCACAAACGATCACTGATCTGCCCCTTGATGTCATTGTTTAAAGCCTAAAGCAGAAAAAAGGGATGAGAAGGAAAGCAGAGATTTTAGCAAGGAGGATATAAAGGTTTAGCAGCGGGGTCGCTTTAAGGAATGACCGAGAAAATTTCAAAATGGTGGTTTATTTGCCTGAAAACAAAGGCGGTATAGTTTGGGGTTTTTTTTCCCTGATCTAAGACGTTGATCGGTGATTGTCCATCCATCCATCCATCCATCCATCTTCTATACCGCTAGGGAACCTGTGGGAAGCCCATCCCAGGGAGTATCGGGCACGAGGCGGGGTACACCCTGGACAGGGTGCCAATCCATCGCAGGGCACAATCACATACACACTCACACACCCATTCATACACTACGGACACTTTACCATGCATGTCTTTGGACTGGGGGAGGAAACCGGAGTACCCGGAGGAAACCCCCGCAACACGGGGAGAACATGCAAACTCCGCACACACAGCGCCACGGTGCGAATCGAACCCCCGATCCTGGAGGTGTGAGGTGAACGTGCTAACCACTAAGCCAGCGTGCGCCCCTACTGGTGATTGTTTTACCTACAAAAAATTCTACCTTAAGACTCAGATTCCCATCCCTGGTCCTGGAGAACCTGATTAACAGCCCTTCCTATGTTGAAATGTGAGTGTTAGAGCAGGAAAAACATTCAAATGTGCTGCACTCGCAATGTTCTCAAGGACGAGCATTGGAAGGATGGGTCTTAGCAAGTCAAATGTCTTGAAAATAAGTGAATTTATATAATATTTCTCATTAGGTGTCGTATTCAGAGTTTTTGGACTTTGTTTATGTGGAGAAATCTGTGCATATTGCTGCATGAATAATCCTAAATGTAATGATCACATTAATCACTGCGAATTTGGTTTTTTTTAGCAACAAGGCTTCCGGGTCCTGACTGACATGACAGAAAAGAGTTCGCCCTGTCCTCCGGAGACCGAGTTCAGATCACAACGATGACGCAGCCATCCTTGGTGCAGAGCCTGTCTGTCAGCTGTCAATCACAGTGACACTAGCCAATCATGGGCTTCTGTGAGCTCACCCTTTTCATTTGGTAGAAAATGGGGATGGGCGGTGGGGGGATGGGGTACATTACTTTTTTTTTTTTTTTTTAAATTACACTATTTGGCAGCTATTAAAAAAAAGCAATTGATGCAGCGCATACAGTGGTGCTTGAAAGTTTGTGAACCCTTTAGAATTTTCTATATTCCTGCATAAATATGGCCTCAAACATCATCAGATTTTCACACACGTCCTAAAAGTAGACGAAAAGAGCCCAATTAAACAAATGAAAGAGAAATGTTATACTTGGTCATTTATTTATTGAGGGAAATGATCCAATATTACACATCTGTGAGTGGCAAAAGTATATGAACCTTTGCTTCGGTATCTGGTGTGACCTCCATGTGCAGCAATAACCGCAACTAAACATTTCCGGTAACCGTTGTTCGGTCCTGCACATCGGCTTGGGGGAGTTTTAGCCCGTTCCTGAGTACCCATTCCGGGTCTCCTTGTAGAACAGGACCCGGACACGGTGCACTGTTTACCGCAGAGGAAGAGGAACGGTGTACAGTACATAAACTGAGTCACATAGAACAATGTTTGTAACAAATTGAACACCAGTGTTACTCTTCTGCCAAGCCATTAATAGCTTAATGCTGGACTGATATTCTGATGTGAACGTCGCACATCAAAAGCTGTGTTCTATTTGTGTTTTAATTGGCTTTGTCTCTTTTCCACACGTCCTGTTATTTGTCCACATTTCTTTCCGCAGCTGTAATTGAGGCCTAAGTCACAACAGGTGTCCTGAACGCTCAGACAGAGCAGTGCTGTCTCGGGCCTTGCCCACAGGATGTCCATATATAAATAAATACACAGAGACACCACACACACCAGCACGCAGCGGAGACAGGAAGACCAGAGACAAAGAATAAACCCAAAGAAAGATGAAAAGCGTGACAGTAATAACAGACAGAGAATGAGAGAGATGGCTACTGCTGCCGAGGCCAGAGTCAGCGCGCGACTCCGCCAGAGCCGCATGACTGAGCGCTGAATTATATGTGTACGAGTACGTCAGTGTGAGGATGACATTTACCCAGACTCTCTGAAGTCTGGCCTCTCCGGCCCGTCGCTCTCCGCTCGCCGTGCCTGCAGGGCCTGGAGCACAATGATGTTCTTTTCCTTAAAGTGACATCAAAGACGGCAGGGAGAAGAAAAAAAAATGCAACGCGACCGGGATCTTCTATGAAGCCTAAAACACTACCGTGGCATCTGTATGTCCCCAAAGTGCTGACCAGAGCCTGCAGCCTGCCTGTCGTTTAAGCCGTAATTCCTAATCATTATGCAACCGTTGCTTTCTATAAGAGCGAATCAGAAACACAGTTCTCTGTAAAGCAATGCAAAGTCTTTTAAAAAATCTGACTTGAGAGAGTTTGATCTTGTATGACAAAAACACAAAGGGAATTCCAGATGAAAGCATTACAGATGTAAACAGCTTCTCTGGCAGAGAGAGAGAGAGAGACAGAGAGAGAGAGACAGAGAGAGAGAGACTGGTAGACAGACAGGAACCAGAGAATGTTACTCATTTAAAGCTAAACACTATCTGACAAGAAGATGAACAAATCCTTCATGCTTGAGGACTGAAACGAAACATTGAGAGATAATAAAAGTTCCATCGCCGTGTACAGTAACAAATATTAAACAAACAACAACAAAAAAAAAACAGAAATATTTTGAGTACATTTCGAGTGCATTCATTATATAATGCAAAAATTAATAACAAGATTACGAATAATTATTTATGGAGCACTTTTCATACACGTGATAAGTCAAATGAAGTAGTAAAAATGAAATGATAACAACTAAAAGGTGAAGTCCAAACAAATAGAACGCGATGCTAACAACGTGGACGGAGAAGCGTCCGCAACCTACAAGGCTAGTCCTTCCTGCTACCAATTAGTTTGCCTGAAATACCCTTAAAATATACTTCAAACAGGAAGGAAGGAAGCCAATGAAGGAGAACACATTTTAAACAATCGACCTTGCTGTGACCTTGACTCTGTTCAGATCGATTAAAAAAAAAATCGAATAAATTCCCCCGCTGGTTACGATGATGATTCCACATGAATCCTACAAACCACTCGTTCTTGAGGTAATCATGCTAACGGAGCATTTCAAATGAAGGAATGTACAGACTACACCAAAACATAACACCTCCACCACCTAGAATAAAAATAGGAATTTACGAATTAAAAACAAAAGAATGGAATCAAATAAAATTATAGATAACAAACCAAGGAAGTACTTTCAAATAAATGCCACATTAAATTAGACTGCATTTTTAAATTCCTGTTAAAAGCATATAGGGTCCTTTGTATGGATCTCGTTATATGGAAAAACCACCTTGAATATAGGCACATCCCACCAATTTCTACACAATAGTAATTGAAATGAAAAGTAATTCAATTTGCTTAAAGCAGAAGTACTTGTGTAGTGACTCGACGTCATCATCACTGTCTTGCAGGTAGCATATGTGATCTACTAGGACTAGTATTAGTATGCTTCTGCCACTAAGTGTATCACAATAGGCCATGGGGCTTTAATCAACACCACCATTGCCAAATCCAAGAGCAGGATTAGCCGAGACTGATTCAAGACCGAGTCCTAACAAGTCAAGATCAAGTCCGAATGAAAGAGAGTCAAGATTGAGACTAAAAACAATCAAATCCATTTCGAGGCTAAACCATTGCAGCAATGATTAGGCTGGGTTTTTTTTTTGTTTGTTTGTTTTTTTTAGAAGAAGGAATTACTTCTTGTCAAACTTGTCGAACACGAACTCCAATGCCCAAGACTGGATTCTAAAGGCCAGTTTATACTGTACTTGATGCATGGGTTTGCGTATACGTGTGTGCATTTGTTCACTCACTCGTCGCATATATTACTGTACATACGTCTGGACGATGAAACATGATGTCCACTAGATGGCGCATCAGAGCCAAAACATCCCTGTTGGAAACATCAGGTTTCCAAGTTGAACTATTACTGTGAAATATTTAACAATTGAATGTACCGCAATGGTAAATAAGATTTGGTGAGTAAGGAGCATATCCCAGGGGACTCTGGGCACAAGACGGGGGGTACCGACTCATTGCAGGGCACAATCACACACAGTACGGACCATTTGGAAATGCCCCTCAGCCTACAACGTATGTCTTTAGACTGGGGATGAAACCGGAGTACCCAGAAGAACCCTCGGAAGAACGAGGAGAACATGCAGGCTTCACGTCCGCAGGGCAGAGGCGGGAATCGAACCCAAAACCCTGGAGGTGCGTGGCAAACGTGCTAACCACTAATCCAAAAGAATTTACTAATCTAGAAAATCCAGAAGACTTTCTCATGATTGCAGTGAGATCACATTGGTAATATTATGCGAGGTGGATCAGGTGTTCTGGCTGTCAGGAAAAACGTTCGCCTCTTCAGGTCAGAGACTGGACTCGAGAACCACTAACTCAGACCAAGGCCGTGTTTAACCCGAGGGTCCTTAGGCCTATGTTTTCATGCAAAATCTCCTCTTTTTCTTCACCTCTTATGCGTTCCTTCCTCTTTCATCTTGGTCCTTGGTCTCTCCCCACTCTTGCTTTGTTCCTAAGAATCCGGCTTGAAAGTACGAGCTCCATTAAAAGTGGAATTTCACTCCAATTTGTCTTCAAAGAAAGTGGAGCTGATTACAGAGGTACCGTCTTCTCTTTCGCCATTAGATCAGCTGAGAAAGACCTGTTAGTCATGCCTGCTTATCTGGCAATGTTATAAACGCAGGATTAACAGATCAAAGGCCTGAGCGGGGTTAGTGTTATAGAAAATGTAAGCCCTTCATAGGGGATCTTTAGTCTGTGGCTTTAACTTGCACTGAATACTGATATCGGCAAAATGCTTACAATTCATATCAGTGCCACTGAAATGTACATCAACTAACCTAGCCACGCACCCTGTGCTCTGGATGTGACATCAATCATGCTACTCACGTGGCTCCCCTTCACTCTGTCATTAGGTTGCCAGATATTCACCACCAAGGTCAAAATACATTAATAAAGCTTTAAATAAATCTGCAACAAAAGCTTACTGGGGACCATGGAATATTTTAAAAGTAGCCTGCATGCTGTGATGTTATAATTATAACATACAATATTCCAATGGCAAGTGTGTGTGTGAGTGTGTGTGTAGTTTTTTGGGGGCTTTTTTTGGCATAAAACTACTTGAAGTTACGAAACTGCGATAGTTTTGCACGGTCTTTCGCAGTGATGTTTGTTGGCATGAGACTTTTAGTTGTACTCATGTTCGACACGCATGAATCAAAGACGGCTTTGGCTGAATGCTTGTTGTGATGACATCACATGACGCATCTCGGCCTGAATCTGCGGAAATTCTGTGGTAATTTTGAAAAAGCTTGGAACATTACGTAGCTTTCTTGATTTTGAATTCATTTCTATAGTCGGAAAATCACGGAATCCTGGAGGGACCGATATTATACCATCCCTTGACAATTTCTTACGAACGTACTTGGATCTATTTCCAAAAACACAGTAAATCTGATTCTTTGCTCGTATGAAAGTAATAAATAAAAAAGTCATGACTCAATCAACACTCAAAAATCCTTTCCCGACAATGGTCAGATCAGTACACTTGTACGAATGATGTGATTCGTCTAGCATTTCACATATGAAATAATATAAATATAATATAAATGTAATATCATCTCCACTTGCACTTTAGGTAATTGCTCTCAAAGTGAGAGCAATATTAAGCTCTTGCTTTTGCTTTAAGGTCTCATTGTCTGGCTCCAATTTTTGACCTACCTCATAGATATCTCAGTCAAAGCTCAGGTGACATTCAATTCGACCGAAAAAGGCTTCACAGTGGGAGTAAATGGTGTCCTGTTTATACTCAGTCACTGATTCACATTCGGATACATTCCTAATGTGTGTGTGTAAGTACAGTAAGAGTACTCAACAGATCAGTGCACCCCTGAAGAACACAGTAAGCACTCAGAAGCATTGAGAATTTGAGAGAGTTTTGGAAAGCTGGAAAGTCCAACACACGTGTATGTAAAAGCGGGAAGACGTTCCTGTACAGCATCCAAATCCCTGCGAGCGTAAAGCAGGGTTTTACTGCGCGGAAGTGATTGGGTTTATCTGTCAAGGGGGCAAGTGGAGGCTTGGAATCAGCTGCTCTTGGAGTGTTGATGTAATTCAAGAAGATGCATGTGAAATTCTTTCTCTCCAGTCAAATCAGGACAAGCGTCAGACAGTGTGAGAGCGTGAGCCGTCACGTCTTCGCGCGTGTGTAGGTTGTTTGTTTATATGGTGGTGTCTGTTGTCGTTATATGTTCATTTCTGCACGTACTGTACCACGTTTTCATGCTGTATAAATGTAACTCTTACAAAGCGCTGATACTGGAGACTCCTTCCATCAATGTTATGTTATATAGATGTTTCCCTACAGAAAACTTCACCCTATAAACAATTATACCTTTTTCTTTGTTAAACAACAATAACAACAACACGTTTTTTTTAAAATCGGTTTACACGTCCTGTTACCATAGAAACGATAATTAAATCACCGAAGTGATTTGAAGATCAGAACTACTCATCACTTTCTGACCGATCAGATTTGAGAGTGTCACAGCGCTGTGCTGTGATGAAAGCTATTTTGTTAAGCAACACAATAAAATGGGATGGAATATCTGTGTACCATAGAAGTCACATGAGCTTAAGAGAACCACACATCACTTTATTATTTGTCAGTTTCTGACATTCAGCAGGAGTCGGTTTCAGTGCAAGTGTCACATCTTTGCGCCGACCCATGAACGTAAAAGTCAAAGAGGAAGAGAGATAGAGAAAGAGAGAGCAAGGTGGAGTGAAATGAGACCCACATGTGTTTTTAATCACCTGGGTTTTGTACCATGTCCACATCTGGATTCCTCCATGACCAGCTCCAGACCTCACAGCCAGCAGGAGGGAGGAGAGCAGCAGATGTTTCTCTCTCTCTCTCTCTCTCTCTCTCTCTCTCTCTCTCTCTCTCTCTCTCTCTCTCTCTCTCTCTCTCTTTCATTCTAGCTCCTTTCTCTTTCTACAGTTTCTCACAGGAACTAGTCCTCAAAAGTACCATAGGAAAACTTCTTTTTGACAAGCCCTCTGATTTATGTTGAAAGACGACCATACAAACATACGACACACAAGTGTACACACATATCCGTGAGGATAAACACTTTTACACTTTAATACTGAGGTATTCATAACGTTACATAAAACCCACATACTGTACGTAGGCTCTTCTCGACCTCTGAGCTAAACCCTCATGAACGATTACAAGGCCTTTTTTCTCTAACTAGCATCATCTCTCATCAAAACCGCGTCCGTTCATTTTGATAGACAAGTTAAGATAACGCCGATGGAGGTGACAAGTGATTTCTGTTGACATAAGGTCGTGTTACGCCACTTTTCCAGGCTGACTTACATCAGAATCTCATAAAAAAATCTTATAAGACTTTCCATCTTGGTGCACTTCTGGTCAGAATCACATAATCTCGGTCAGAAACAAATACACATGGTGTCAAGACGTTGTCATATGGTTTGTCAGGAACATCAGCCTGATGGAAAAATGTTGCCAAGAAGGAAATACAGACACAAAAAGACCAACAGAATATAGACTGGTACAAATCATGACCTTTATCGATTTTCATTTCAAACCAAGTCAAGCCAAGCACAAGGCACAGGAGGAAAATGTATAGAACGGCAAGCTGTAAAAAAAAAAAAAATATTGGCATCCTCACATCTGAATTCATTAAAGTAAATTATCTTACTACTTTATCATTAGATGTATGTACAGTATGTGTCGACCAAAGCAACATTTGACCTACGTACTATGGGAAACAGTATTATTGCATTCTATATAAATTAGTCTCATTGTCAGGTATTAAATACTAAATTGAGTTTTTGAGGTAACTGAGATAACTCGAAACTGCAAATTCGAGAATTAAGTCAAAACGTTGAGTTGAAGTTGAAAGAAAGCCATCTTAGTAATATAATGTTGTGTGTGTGTGTGTGTAAGAGTCTGGTGTGGCTGATAGGATTATCACGTGGAAGCAGCGTCTCCTCTTGAGCTACACAGGTTATACGAGCTCCCCACTGCCATGTTATGCTGGTGACCTCTGACCCCTGTTAGCTTGAAAAATGGTCATATTTCCTTAAGCCTGTCAGCAGGAAGTCCTGGAGATCTCGTCCACACAAACATACACACACCACTAACAATTAACGATGTGGGTGGTGGAGTGTGAAATGGGTCAGTGTTAGAGAGGTATGTGAGCATGACATCTCACAATCAGGCAGACGGTCTAAAATAATGCGGGCCAGCGTGTTTCAGGAAATTGTCTTTTTGGTGTTGTAGATTTATTTATTAGGGGTGTAACAGAATACGTGTACGTTACTCAGGCTGAATGTAACGGGAATGAATGAATTCCTAAATGAATTCGAATAGAGATCCGAAATACACATCCGAACAGTAGGTGAAGCCTTTGTTTGTTTGTTTGTTTGTTTGTTTGATTGAAGAAAGCTTTAAAACAGGCTTGTGCATCCTGATCACGCAGGACGAAACAAAAGAATTCGCACCAGCATGAGGGTTTTACTTTAATCTGGAGCTCAGAGAAAGACTCTCAGAAGCTTGTGTGGAGGGTTGCCAGGTTTAAGCAAAACTCCCACCCTAACTACAGCTCAAAAACTGCACAAAAGGTTCGGCAGAGGAAAAGGTGGACACATTTTCCTTCTTTAGTCTTTTTGCGCCAACAAGTTATCAGTGATGTGCCTTACCGATTTGTACTATATATCTTCAGTAAGTGGAGATTATACTGTACATGGAATCTGGAAACGCAGGTCGCAAAACAATTACCATGTCATAAAGTTCATTAACATTATATAACTGCGAGATGTACTGTTGGGGTTCAACCCTATATACAGTATATGTAATTGGGGTTCCAAAAAGTTGCTTCATCACCTACAAATAATTCATATCTGATACATTTATATGCCAGGTTATTATTTTCTAAACACTTGTATACAAACCTGTACCATTTCTGTCAATTTTATGCCACAAACACGGCTAGTAAAAAGTTGTTTGAGCAATTTTTTTACATTTTTTTTTTTGGTCAAACTTCAAGAAGTGGGTTCAAGTTCAATCCTCTAGATTTTGAACATCTAAGTAAGAAATAGGTCTAATTGGATTTGGAAATGTGTGTAAAGAAAACAAATCTAGATTCAACTGGCAAATGCTGGTCTGGGATCACTGTAATGAAGCACTTGTAGATATATAGAAGATATATTTGTGTTATATTTGATACTAAAACTGTCTAATATCAACTGTAAGACAAACCTATACTTACAGTAACTTACAGTTGTGAGTCATTCTCAGAAAATGGTGTAAAACCTGTCGCTTAGCTTATTGGTCATGGCTTTTTTTTTTTCCAAGAAGACCCACATAACAAGTATCATTAAAATACACTTGGCTTTTAATAAAGCGCTCACTTAGAGTCTCATTACAATCCCAGTTCATCGAGTCACGTACAGTGATTCAAACAAGGAGCACTAATAAATTTATGATCTGGCAACCCGACTGCAGAAAGATAAATAATATCTTTAGGACCGTAACTGATATATTGGACATTTTAATCACATGTCCATGATGTCACTGTTGACAGAACCATATAATAACACATAAATTAATCCGCACTTCTCCACATGAAAGAAGCCGTGCTCTTTTTGCTTTACGTTTGAAACATTTATTACCTTCGACCTTTAGTACGTACTGAAGCAAGGCTTTGGAACACCAAAAACACAACATTTTTGACTGCTCTTGTCATCGACTGAATAAAAAGCCTTTTCACGCCACTTGGCAGAAAAGCTCAAAAACAGATGTCATTATACAGCGTTTATCTGAGATTTATGTGTGATTAAAAACTGTAAATTGTACGATCGGTTGTACGTACTTCCCACTGTATGGTTCTAGAAGTTTCTATATAGTTAATATACTGTTTATAAAACCGTATATACAGTATGTGAGAAGTTGCACCAGAATCTCCTTGAGAAGTATACATACTTTTTTGAGTGGTGGCTCAACGGTTAAGGCTCTGGGTTACTGATCAGAAGGTCAGGGGTTCAAGCCCCAGCGCCGCCAAGCTGCCACTGTTGGGCCCTTGAGCAACGCCCTTAACCCTCTCTGCTCCACGGACTCCTGACCCTGCGCTCTGACCCCAACTTCCTAACAAGCAAAGAAAAGACTTTCACTCTGCTGTAATCGATATGTGAAAAATAAAGGCTTCATTCCAATAAATTTAAAAAGTTCGGTCAGCCTGGACCATACAGAGCGTCTGAAAATGTACTCGAATCTGATTGGTCAGCTTGATCAGCTTGATCCATTAGCTTTCTATAACAGCAGTAGTGCAGCTGCAAATCACGAGTTTATATTAATGCGCTTGTTCTAGTACATTATCGTTTCTATAGTAACGACTTACACGGGGACTTATATGGTGCACACTCCCCGTAAACGGATTATTAAAATGTGTGTAATTCTTGATACGGTGAGGTTTCTGTGAGGAGATTCGAGGCGTTTATTGTACGTAGTACGTAACATTTGGTGAAGGAGTCTCCAGTGCTAGCGTGTTGTTTGTATCAGTCACTGGTAAAGCAGTCACTTTGACACTAACGTTGGAAATCTTCAGGACAGATGAGTTTACATGTTTCTCCATAACATGACAAGCTGTGGGGGGTTATTTTTGCCTTATTACCTGCGAGAGAGAGAAAGAAAAAGAGATGCTAATGAGGAAAGGGCTGTTTATAGCTGCTATAATGTAAATGAAAACAGGAGGTAATTTGTGGAGGTTCCACAAGATTAAAAGTAATTATAAATGGAAATAATCACCTCCAGGGTGGTGATTGTAACTCCACATCATCACACCATCCTGTTATTGATTATTTTCCTTTAACAGCATGACCCAAAGTCTTTTATTTCTGAACGTAATTGTTAAATGATTCATGATTTTTATGAACGCTTATTCAGTAAGGTGTACTCTAGAAAAGTTTCAGACTTCTGTAACTTTGCGGCTCATTGACTCTTGTCTCGCTCTCTTTCTCGCTCTCTATCTCTCCCTCTCACAGTGGGGGTCCCACGAGGCAGCGTTTAATCACTGGGAACTGCACCATCAATGTGGAGGCAGACAGAAGGAGCCCACTCCAGGAGATCAGGCTGCAATCAAAGCCTTCTCCACCCCACTCTACTGTCTGCTGTTACGGACTGCTGCCATGGATCCCCATCACAAAAAAAGAGCAGCAGAAACAATTATTTATTCTTTTTGATGTGGGGTTTTGAAGTTATCCTACTACCCGACTCCGACACCCACCTCCTTCCCAAATTCTCTCTCTCGCTCTCTCTCTCTCTCTCTCTCTCTCGCTCTCTCTCTCTCTCTCTCTCTTATTCCTTCGCTCTTCTTTCAGCTTGTTTACACTCGGAGGAAAAAAGGTGAAGCCCGAGTACACCAGAGAACAGGAATCGTTTCGAGTTTGAGAAACACAGGCATTCCGAGTCATGCCATATCATGCTGTGGGGAATGAAAAGATTTTGTGTTTATTTGACTTTGTTTAGACAGAACGTCTTGTTCCGCACCACCTTCTCCATTTATGTACTGCTAGGCAGAACAGTCTTATTGATTCTAGTGTCAATAAGAATATTGACAGTGTTTATATGACCTAAAGTTCGTGCACACCTGACCGTCACACCCATATATGGTTCTTCCTAAAACTGTTGCCACAAAGTTTCCCTCCACTGGAACTAACTCACCCCAAACCTGTTCCAGCATGACGATGCCCCTGTGTACAAAACGAGCTCCATGAAGACATGGCTTGTGATGGTTGGAGCGGAAGAACTCGAGTGTCCTGTACAGATCCCTGACCTCAACCCCACGGAACACCTTTCGGATGAACTGAAATGCCGACTGCACCCCAGGCCTCCTCGCCTAACATCGGTACCTGACTTCAGTAATGCTCTTGTCTCTGAATGTACACAAATCCCCAGAGCCACGCTCCAAAACCTAGTGGAAAGCCTTCCCTGAAGAGTGAAGCTTATTACAACAGAATAAATCTGGAACAGGACGTTCAACGAGCACGTATGAGTGTTATGTTCGGGTGTCCACATACTTTTGGCCACATAGTGTATCTGATTAGTCTATGAATAACCCGAAATCAGCAATCGACGCTTACATTAACTTTGACACTGCAAAGTACGTGAGAAGTTCTAAAGTAGCACGATACCTCTGATGCAAACGTCAGCGTCTCTTGTTATCGGTTGCAAAAGACAAGTAAATTTAGCGACAGTCTGAATGTATTAAATCATATACATACAGCTGAGCATTTCATTTCATGCTCAAGTCAAACCCTCAAAACATCTGTTGCAACCATCAAGATTTATGTGCAACTTCAACAAAAGGCTTCAAAGCAAATTCGCCCGAGACAGTCGACATTAATCATGTTTATATCACTGGCCCAGAGCTCTGATAAAGTAAATTTGTTTAATTAAGCTTGATGCAATGCAGCATTAAAAAGTCATTTAGCAAGCCGTTTTCTCAGTTTGACGCTGACTCTCGCTTGATGTGGTGAACATTTAGTGAAATGTGGTGTGTGTTCATTCTGAGAGACAGAGTGGGCTGCCTTTTATCTCAGATCAACTTCAGCTCTTTAGCGCTACTTTTAGGGCTGGACTAAATAAATTGTGATAAACCTCGGCACTTAATGACGTGAGGTGGATATCGTAATGGGAAAGTACTGACCACACTGACCTCGGTAAAGTCCCTGATGTAAAAGAATAAATGAACAATGAACAATGTTTTCCAAATCTATATGTAGATTAGGTTTAATTCATCATTTAAGCAAAAGTTCAAGAGTCCATAATAACCCGAAATCACATTTACTTATTACTTTATAGATAAATATATATATATATAATTTTTTTTCTTTTTATCAATCTTTAATGCTTTCTTGTTACACAGAGTTAATCAAACGTTTTTGCAGCCAGGGTCACCTTTAATTTCAAGATGAAGTCCATGGTCCCTCACGGGACAGATTTATTCGAATATCCAAATATTAAGCTCGTTATTTAAATGTGTAAAATAATATTTTGCCTATTTGTCGGAGCTATAAAACTTTTTATCCCTGACATTTCGACTGACAGAACTCATTAGGTCCAAAGCTGAGGTCATTTATACTCCAAGTTGTTTTAACGTCATCGAGGTTTTAGATTCTTTCATTTCGATACAGTTTATGCGTAAAAGTAGTGGTGATGTGTCGAAATCTTCTTCAAACATACTCAAGCATTCGAGAATGATTTTTTTCTTTATCTTATTTATTAATTAACCCTGTCGGAATGAATGAGGTAGCATGAGTGGAAGCAACTTACTTCCATATGTTTCTTTAGATTTTATGCACATTTTTATTTTATGTTTTTGTTTTTTTTGTTTGTTTGTTTTTTTTACATGGGAGAGACATTCTGTTTGAACTGTACTCAGTCTCACTAACTCAATGACCGATTAGCACAACTAATCGATGTTCCTGACGTTGGCGTGAAGTTGATTAGATGTATTAATAAGAAATTTAAAAACAAAATGTAAAAAAAAAAAAAAAAAAAAAAAAAAAAAAAAAACACTGATTGGCATAGCAACTGGGCAAAGAAAAAAAAAATCTCATGGCATTTGCTATTTACTTTTAAATGACTACTTTGAAGACCAATATGAAAATGTAAAGAGTTTGTTTTTTTTGTTTGTTTTTTTTTTAAAAGGATGTTTTGTACATTCTCTTGTAAATTTATTTGAGTAGGAATATCTTCTAAAATAGTATTTAAGTATAATAACAAAGTGCAATTAGTGAAGTATTTTCCACCCCTTATAATTCACAACGTTGATCATTTTGAGTCATGAGTTTTGTTATACGGCCAGGCCCATAAGTATTTGGACAGTGACACAATTTTTGTCATCTTGCCTCCGTACACCACCACGATGGGTTTGAAATGAAGCAATGGAGATGCGATTGAAGTGTAGAAGTTCGGCTTTAATTCAAGGGGTTTAACATTAAAAAAAAAATATCGAAATAAAGTGTTCCTGTCGTTTGTAGATTCAAGACATTGGCCTCGGGGAATCATGGGGTTTTAAGGTTGGCTTCCGTCCTGTGCCAGTAACTTTATCTATTTTGAAAAGGAACATGGCTTTTGGAGTGTGGTCAACATCGGTGCCAGCTGAAGTATAATTTCATGATGGATGGCTATAGGGCTATATTCTGAGATTTATGGTCTGGAACGTGAATGGTTTTTTGAATTAAGGTTGAAAATGACAGCCTAGAAAGTGAATCTTGCAGCGATGTTCAATTTCCGTTGGCTGAATTTTGAACAAAACGCTTATAAATGTAACAGAAATATCGCATTAACCATTTAGGAATTACAGCCATTTTTCTCAGAGTCCCTGCGTTTTCACAAGCTCAAAAGTAACTGGACAAACGAACATAGGATTAGGTTGAATATTTGGATTCAGATCTTTTGCAGTCAGCCTGAAGTCTGGAGTCCTCCGTTGAGATGCTTCGCCAGGTCTTTACTGCAGCCGCATTCGGTCGCTGCTTGTTTGTGGGTCTCTCTGCCGTCAGTTTTGTCTTCAGTACGTGGTAAGCAGCTCGATTGGGTTGAGGTCATCGGATATTTAAGAACATTTAATTTCTTTGTCTCAAGAAGCTCTTGGGTTGCTTTTGCGGTTTGGGTCATTATCCGTCTGTAGTGTGAAGAGCCGTCTTTTCAGTTTTGCAGCATTTGACTGAATTTTGAGCAGAAAGCATAGCTCTATACACTTCAGAATTCATTCTGCTACTTCTATTAGCAGTTACCTCATGATTAGTAGCATTAGAAAGCCGTTTTCTCAGTTTGATGCTGAAGCTTGCTTGATTTTATTTGCCTTTTATCTCAGATCATCTTCAGCTATTTAGCGCCACTTTCAGGGGTTGACTAGATCAACTGTGATATTGTAACAGGAAAGCACCAACCACACTGACCTCAGCAAAGTCTCTGATATGAAAGAATAAATGAACAATGTATATGTTTTTCAATACTTATTTCCAAAGCAGCATAAATATATATGTAGATTAGGTTTGATTAATCATTTATACGAAACTCCAATGGTCCATAATGAACTGAAATCACATTTACTTATTGCTTTGTAGCTAAAAAAGAAATGTGAAGCGCCATGCTATTAGTATAGCTATATACACTTCATCCTAAAATTCATCCTGCTACTTCTATCAGCAGTCACGTCATCAATAAACACAAGTGACCCAGTTCCATCGGCGGCCGTACATCCCCATGCCGTAACACTTCCTCCACCAGGTTCGACAGATGATGTGGTGGTATGCTTTGTATCATGAGCGCTTCCTTTCCTTCTCCATACTCTTCTCTTCCCATCATTCTGGTACAAGTTAATCTTGGTTTCACCTGTCCAAAGATTCTTGTTCCAGAACTGGTCAGGCTTTTTCTTTTAGAGTTTTTTTTTTTTTTTTTTTTTTTTTTTTTAGCAAAGTCTAATCTGGCCTTTCTGTTCTTGAGTGTTACCAGAGGTTTGCATCTTGAGGTAGACCATCTGTATTAACATTCATGAAGATTCTCTTGATTGTCGACTTTGACAATGATACGCCTACCTCCTCCAGAGTCTTCTTCACTTGGCTAGATGTTGTGAAGGGCTTTTTCTTCAACTAGGAAAGAATTCTACGATCATCCACTTGGTCTTCCAGGACGTTTGATGTTGCTGAGTTCACCAGTGCGTTCCTTCTTTTTAAGAATGTACCAAATTGTTGTCTTGGCCACTCTTAAAGTTTCTTCTATCTCTCTGATAGGTCTGTTTTGTTTTTTCAGCCCTATGATGGCCTCCTTCACTTGCATTGACACCTCTTTGGACCGCATATTGAGAGTTCCCATGAACAGCTACCAAATGCAAATTCAACGCTTGGAATCAACTCCAGACCTTTTATCTACCTTGAATGAAATAACGAGAAAACAGGCCACACCTGGCCATGAAACTGCTGATCAGTCGATTGTCCAGTTACTTTTGAGCCTGTGAAAATGGAGGGACTCTGCAAAAAAAATGGCTGTAATTCCTAAACGGTTAATGCAGTATTTTTGTTAAAGCCCGTGAATTAAAGCTGAAAGTCTAGACTCCGAGCACGGCTTGACTGCTTCATTTCAAATCCATTGTGGCGGTGTACGGAGCTAAAATTACGAAAATGGTGTCGCTGTACGAATATTTATGGCCCTGACTGTACGTGATTATTCTAAATAAAAATTTCTGTTTCAACACCTGCGAATGAAAAATACAACTATGTGTTTTGTTCAAATTCAGCCAACAGAAACTGATAAAAGAACATAGCTACTGTCACGTAATATCAGAGAAAGAACTCAGGACTACAGTTCCCAGCAGCTACTGCACCTCACTGCATCACAGTCACATGACCACCTGCACCTGATTCACATTCATGTTAACGAGCACTTATGTGTATATTAGCCACAGTTTGCGTTGCACTCCTTGTCTTGCATTTGTCTTTCGTTACCGTTGTTTCTGTTGCTGTGGTCTTGGCCTTTGTTTTATGTTTCTTCCTAGCCGTAGTGTTTTCTGCCACTAGTTCTAAGTTCTCGTTTTGTGTTCATATTAAACGTTTCACTTATATCCTGCGCTTGTATCCGCCTCAAAATCGATAACGTGACAACTACAAGATTCATTTTCTAGACTGACATTTTTAACCTTTATTTAAAAAAAAAAAAACATTCAAGTTCCAGACCATAAATTTCAGAATATAGCCCTATAGCCATCCATCATGAAATTATACTTCAGCTGGCACCACACTGTTGACCACACTCCAAAAGCCATGTTCCATTTCAAAATAAGTAAAGTTACTGGCACAGGAGGGAAGCCAACCTTAAAACCCCATGATTCCCCGAGGCCAATGTCTTGAATCTACAACGACAGAAACACTATATTTTGACAGGAGGCACACTGGCCGTGACCAACGGCGTTCCCTCAAAACCAAATGTTATCCTTGCTGGATACTTTAATAATACTCGATAGTAATATTTCTAGTGTTAAAACACATTTTCACTTAAAGATGCCTAATAATGACACCCACATTATTTAGTTTTGTGCAAAAGAACACATCTTTTCAAGCATATGGAGTTCCAGTTAAACAAAAGATGATGACTGCTACACCGCCTCATGGAGCTTTTGGTTGATTTGGTTCCTTTGGGGTTGTTTTGTTAGACTTAATATTCAAAAATGGTGATTTTTGATCTTTATAAAAAAAAAAATAATAAAAAATAAAAACCTTTAAGCCAGAGTTTAACGGGGACGCCATCACCAAGATGAAACCATCCATCTTGTTAGACTGGCATACATTTTGGACATTGTCATTGTATCACATAAGATGCATAGTATCAATATTTTCATTCCAATTTGCACACAGTAATGAGCACACTGGTTTATGTGAGGGTTTTCCTAAGCAAAGTTTCCCATAGTTTGTCCCATTGTAATTTCATAATTTTTTTTTTTTTAAATAATGTAAGCTAATTTGTATGAATATTACTGAGACGAAGCAGAAAAATGGCTAGCACGATGAGATTTCGGAATGCTACGAAGAAACAGCAGGGTATACATAGACAAACTAATCATGGAGGAACACAGTACAGGTGAACACAATCAGATAGCAAACCAATAGCAGGATGATGTGTGGAGACAGGACCAAAATAGAAAGCGAAACATAAGCAGATGTTTACTTTCACCATGGCGCTGCGACTTACTTGAAGGAATTTGTGACAAAATGCATAAACTTTTTTTTTTTTTAATGATTATATGTTTAATAAACTCTTTACCAAATCGATTTCAAATTCTGTAAGTTGTGCTTAATGGTAGTCGCTAAAAATGCCACAATGCCACCGTTGCTTAAAAAAAATGGACTCCTTTCCGAAATTTGCTCATGCCTTACCTAGCAATGTCAGAAGTATATTTTAAATTTAAATATATGCAAATTTTTCACTTAGGGAACTAAAGGAAATGGTGAACGGTGCTGTGAGGAAGACCTAAAACGGAAAGTTCCCGACAAAATAAATACGCTCTGAGATCAAGAACCTACTGGCTGTAAATTCTGTCTGTAGTGGAGACTAAATGACTCATCTGTAGTGTGCTGGCAGGCAAATGCTTTATGGATATAATGAGCGATCCTTTTTCCTTTTTCTTTTCCCTCCACCTGTCAGACATTTATAACTAATGATGAGACTAATCCGCAGTGAATTATTCCATGCCTCACATTGTCCTGTGCTGATTCTGTATAAAGCTTCACAGATAATAATAAAAAATATATATATATATATATATATATATATATATATAAAATGGAGCTACAGAACATTTGACAAGACATGAAATAATAACAGAATAAAAGGAAAACCTCACAGGTCTTCTTTGCCAACCCTTTCTCTCTCTCGATCTCTCGCTCTCTCTCTCTTCTTCATAAAATTCGAACAGCTCTAGCTGTGCTCGCGATCCCTTTATCTCTTTCATTAGTGTGTCTGTGCTGCTCTTGGCGGGGAGACAGTCACTTTCTCGGCCCTGTGAAGTTCAGGCAGATTACAGTGTGGCTTTGAAGCTACTGCCGTCGCTCCTTTCTTTCTCTCTCTCTCTCTCTCTCTCTCTTTCTCCCTCTTACCCTCTTTCTTTCTACTCATCCCCATCCTTCGGCCCGGCGCATTTCTGCCATCTACAACCGGCCACATCCAAACAGAAGACGAACAAACCGAACGCCCTGCGATGAACTGCAGTCTCTTTTTAGTCTTTCATGTGTCGCGCTCGTTCCTGCGGGCAACAAAAATTCCACCTAAGCAATCTCATCCCGGCGGGATCCAGAAAGAAGAAGATCAGACGAATAGGCGATGCGTCTTATGGAAATGAAGCTGAAGGGAAAATAACGGGAGCACTACAATTACTCCTACCTGTGGGTATACTGTTATAATCCAGAAGATTATCAGACCTACAGTCGCCCGGATGTTCCATGCAGTCTTAGCATGGTGCTTCCCTTATGAATCACTATAAAAATAAAGAAATTAGAGCTGCTTCAAAAAAAAAAAAAGTCTGATACTGGAATTCTGCAATGAAACTCACTAAACCCAGTGTGATCAAGTACGTGTCAAAATTCACTTGGACCAAAATTCAGAGTGAAAAAGGAAAAGAAAAAAAAAAGGGAAAACAATCAACAACAGGGAGGTGTGAGGCAGCCTGGCATAAAGCAGAGTTACTGTTACCACCCCGAAGTTGATCATTTTCCAATAACCGCACATCCCGTAGTGTTTTATTTCTCTTATACCACAGTAATTCACTAATGCTACAAATATTATTTATTAAAGACATATCACACTTTTCATCCATTTATAAAGTAGTTACATTTAATGTTCCGTGAAACAAGTTATTTCCTGTTATAAGTATGTGAATGTGTGTGTGTCCATTCCTGAATCTAACAAGGTACAGACCAACGATGGTGTCCTCATATTTAGTTATGTTATATATATATATATATATATATATATATATATATATATATATATATATATATATATATATATATATATATATATATATATATATATGTATATGGTATATATATCTCTTAGAAAAATATGTTAAAATTCAACCACTGGTTTCTACTGGTATATTAAATAACAGCTACTCACCCCATACTTACTTAGTATCATCTAACTACTTACCCCATACTTACTTAGTATCATCTAACTACTTACCCCATACTTACTTAGTATCATCTAACTACTTATCCCATACTTAGCATCATAAAACTACTTATCCCATACTTACTTAGTATCATCTAACTACTTACCCCATACTTACTTAGTATCATCTAACTACTTACCCCATACTTACTTAGCATCATAAAACTACTTATCCCATACTTACTTAGTAACATCTAACTACTTATACCACACTTACTTAGTAACATCTAACTACTTACCCCATACTTACTTATTAACATCTAACTACTTATACCACACTTACTTAGTAACATCTAACTACTTACCCCATACTTACTTATTAACATCTAACTACTTATACCACACTTACTTAGTAACATCTAACTACTTATACCACACTTACTTAGTAACATCTAACTACTTACCCCATACTTACTTATTAACATCTAACTACTTATACCACACTTACTTAGTAACATCTAACTACTTATACCACACTTACTTAGTAACATCTAACTACTTACACCATACTTACTTATTAACATCTAACTACTTACCCCATACTTACTTAGTATCATCTAACTACTTACCCCATACTTACTTAGTAACATCTAACTACTTACCCCATACTTACTTAGTATCATCTAACTACTTACACCATACTTACTTATTAACATCTAACTACTTATCCCATACTTACTAGTATCATCTAACTACTTACCCCGTACTTACTTATTAACATCTAACTACTTACTCCATACTTATCTATTACTCATCTACTTATCTATTGCTACTAGTTATCTATTTACCTATTAAACACCAGCTACCTGCCACATACACTATTTACATATTACGTATTCCTTGCTATTTACCACACATATACCAATTAAATACCAGCTATTTACTGCATACTTACATATTAAAATCTTACTACTTACCCCATACTTACCTTACTATTACTAGCTATCACACATTACCAGCTATTTACCACTTACTTGTCTCCTAAATACCAGATACTCACCCCATACTTATTTACAGTTACTTTTCTCATGTTTACCTATTATTACTACCTACTTACTGAACTGTAAAATAAGCTTATAACAACACTAAGCATCGTACCACTAAGTTACATTTGTACTTGAGTGGAAATAGATGAAAATACATATTAGATGAGTTATCTAATGGGTTTGAGGTTTGTTGAGGAATGCAGAGGTCTCTGAGACAAAAAAAAAAAAAAAAAAGTCTCTCCGTGGCAGCATCACAACTTGTGTGAACTTTTCAAACAGCTCAGAGTACAGTATGGGGTCTGGCGAATTATTTTCCACATGGCCGTTGCCTTTAGGCGATTTTATTTATTCAGTTATTTATTTATTTTCTTAAAACAAACAAATCCAGACGATGAACATGTTGTTAAGCTCTACAGTAAGCTCTAAATAAAAGTATTTTAGATCATATTGCTTTTCTCTTCCCCTTATTTACACATGTGACCTTGAAGTAATGCAGAAGTAATCAGATTACATGACTTTCATATTGTGAGACTTGGATTACGTTACTGATGACATTTTTTAAGGAAGTAATTTGCAACTGTAACGGAATACAGTTTTAAAGTAACCCTCTCAACCCTGTTCACCCCCCTCCCCACACACACATTATGAGATGTCATTATTAAATTATTAATTCAGCTAATTAATGCTAGGCCAAACCTAAAAATAACCATAACTGTAACTTTAGTAAACGAAAGGATTTTTTTTTTTGTAGCTTTTATTTTTAATTATATATTTTTCTTATGTTTTGGGGGACAAAAGCATGCCCATTGTAACACACACAAACACACACACACACACACACACACACACACACACACCACCAAGCTTTCCCCCTCAGAGCCTCACATGAAACGAAGATCTCAACTTCTATTGTAATGGCGCTCTTAAAAACAGAATAATACATTAAAGCAGTGTAAAGCATCAGGCACTGAGGGTGACGTTTGACTACAACAATAAGCAGCTAGATGAAATATACATTACAGTAATTGGTACAGAGAGCGGAGGGAAAAAAAAGAGGCCATGCTGGAGGATACAGATGGTAACGACAGTCTGTCAGAATCATCTATGCGACACTTCAGTCTGTACTTTTCTTTGTCTTATTTTATTTCCCTGATACCCACACTGCTGGGGCTTCTGTACACGTATATTCATTTTTTTTTATTGTATTGGAGATGATGTATGCAAATATTTCAATACAATCTCTTAAACTGTAGCACTTGTCTATTATTTAAACTCTTGTTGCAATTTAAATGATATTAATGGTTTATATTAATTCGCTCGTTCTAGTAGATTATCATTTCTATAGCAGCTCGTTTACAGAAACATGTATGGTAGACGATGTCTATGATCTAAGACTAATAATAATCAAATTTTAAAAAAACATGCATGACCATTGATATTAAGCGTTTTGTGAGGAGACGTTTATTCAACGTTTATGGAAGGAGTCTCCGGTGTCAGCGCTTTGTAACAGTCAGCGGTAAAGCTACAGATTTACGTTTTCTGCCTTCAGGACTTCATGATGAGCTGTGTTTTTTTTTATTATTATTATTATTATCTTCAAGAGAGAAAATAAGAAAAGCGAGAGGTGAGGGAACGACTGTTTATAACTGTTATCATAAGTACTAACAGGAACTTGTGGTTTTTCCAGAATATTAAATGCACCTTGTAGTATAAATAGTTTTATAAATTAATAATAATAAAAGCATAGTGTGTCATTTGTTAATTGGGTAATAAATTAGAAATTGCAATCATTCGCAGATTTGGAGTATAAGTGGAATCAAACATCTATATAATGCATAAGAGGAAAATAATCCATGTTGGGGTGGTAAGGTATCCCTGTCATGGATTATTTTCCTATAACAGCAAAGTGTTTTATTCCTTACTTAATATAACTCTAAGAAGTGAGAGCTTATTGGAGTTGGTGGACCTATTGGCTCCTAACGCACTGTGTGGGGTGGAGTGATTGGTGCCCCTATGTGCCTCAATTAGCAGTTCACACTTCTGACCACTAGATGGGGCAGTGCACTCCTATAAAAGAGGTCATTATTATTTCAATGTAATTTAAAATATATGAAGTGTTGAAGGCGGATTTTATAAACTTTTGCTAACTTTTATAAACTTACAGCTGATATAAATAATTATTCATTCAGGAAATTCCCCTGTTAGTCAGTTTCCTTCTCATTTCTTTTTGAACCCTTTTAGTTAAACACACCATCTGCATCTCAGATAAAATGGTAATTGTTGCCTTTGGGAAAAAGACCAGTGGTGGTGATGGGAGTGGAGGGAAAGTGTGGGAAAGAATGGCCGGTTTTTGTTCTGGTTGTTTGGAATGTGAAAATTCCGATTTCTCCCATGCACAGCACGGGAAAAGGTCTCCCATGATTCCAGTGGGATGAGGCGTTTATGTGTGGAGTGTGTTTTTGTGCACGCATTACTGCATATTCTAAAACTAAGATCTTAGTTTTGACAGAAGAAAATGAATTTCACTATTCTTAAACATTATAATTAAACTTAAACTTAGATTATAAGTACAAGGGTTGGAGTTATTGTATGAGGGGTGTAGAAATTGAGCAAGCATTGGAATAAGTGTACAAGAGTTGGAGTAAGTATGAATGTTGGAGTAAGTGTACAAGAGTTGGTATAAGTATGAATGTTGGAGTAAGTGTACAAGAGTTGGTATAAGTATGAATGTTGGAGTAAGTATACAAGAGTTGGTGTAAGTATGAATGTTGGAGTAAGTATACAAGAGTTGGTGTAAGTATGAATGTTGGAGTAAGTATACAAGAGTTGGAGTAAGTATGAATGTTGGAGTAAGTGTACGAGGGTTGGCGTAACTGCACGGATGTTAAGTAAATGTACAATTGTTAAAGTACGTGTTGAGCGTGACATCGCATGGCAAAGGCGTATTTAACTGTGACAAATGTGCCAATAATCCTCGGTTTCATTCTGTGGTTTCTCCAATGATAAAGCCATCCAAGAAGCTGTCCTCTACAGACAATAAGGACTTGATCAACACACAAGAATGTGCTCTTCAGGGAATCTTCCAGTAATTGGCCACAGAATTTCTTTGAGCAGATGAAAAAAAACAAAAAAAAAATGAAAATGTCAGGCATATGAGAGAGGTCTCAAGAAATTAAATGCATCTCTCTATCCAGACCAGGCAGAGGTATGGGTGGAATGGTGGGTGGATGGACTGTGTTTATTTTCTTTCCAGAAAATTCAGAATATGAGAGCTGGATCCCTCAACGGGCAGTTCATAAAAGCAGGAATGCACTTCAAAGAATGCACACTATCTGCCCTGCATGGATAAAACAGCTGCTACTTATAGCTGTCTGCACAGGGTCCAACGGTTTCATCTAAACATAATATAGCTGAATGTATTAGCACACACACACACACACACACACACACACACACACACACACACACGCACGAACGTGCACCAGCATGCCTGCATTTAACTTAAGTCTTTGTACTTTATACGAGATTTAGAATACTATACATTTACAGCCCAGAGCATTTTCTAACCAGTGATCCAAGAGAAAAGGAGAAACCTCATCCTCTTTAAAGTTGGCCAAGGATGATCACTGACACTCAGCATCAAACATCTTCTGGGGAAAATCGGAATCTGTGCTTAATTATCACTGATGATGTGTTATAAAACAGCACATCTGGAGTGTATTTGCGTAACAGGCTTTCAGCAACACACTGCACACTGCTGCGAATACGTGTGCGAGGGAGTGTGAAATAAATCACGGCTCAGCGAGCCAAAACTAAGACCTGTGTATTTATTAACAGGACTTGTGATGAATGAAATGCCAGAGATAACAGGTATAACACTACGTTCCACTGTAGTACACATGATGTAAAACAGCTCATTATTAACATCCTAAAAATCGATGCCTCCTTGATTGCTCCATCCTACATCCTTCAGCCAGGGACACAGGTATCAGTCGTTCAACAACAATGACTTAAAAGCTCTTATAAACAAGAGAAGAAAAAAACTACACATCCAAGTAGTCCACATTCTGTATTATATCATAGTAACATAATAGTGATGGGTTTTGTTTTTTTTTTGTACATCCCCAAACTCGAATCGGTTGATTCCACGATCCTACGTCCTTCAGCCTGTGACGGTGTGTGTGTAAATCTGGGTCGTTTTTTTCTTTCTCTCATTGGTGCCGTGAAGAAAGTGTCTTCTGCTTTATTTGAGAGGCTACAGGTGTTTTGTATGATGTGAACATTGTTCTTATTTTGAGAAAGTTTGTCAAATAATTTTGTAATATTATGGGGGTTTACATTATTTTACATTTCCTCTTTTTCTTTAGTTCTATAATTCCTGGGATACCAATTTGGTTATTTATTTATTTATTTATTTATTTTTATATATGTATATAAGATAAGATTATATGTCTTTTTTATGTATTGGAATTATTTTTTAGTCTATGGAAAATCTACACTTTATTCTCCCAAAATATCATTCAAGCCTATGAAATATTTGAAATAGTCCACAGGTCACATGTTCTAACAGGAAGTTGCGGCAAACACATTTCCAGAAGATCACGAGAAGAAGAAAAGTAAGGACTCCTTTTCCCCTTTTTCTTTAGTTCTGTAATTCCTGGGATCCAATTAGGTTATTTTTTATTTTTTATTTTTGTCCTTTTTTATATATTGGAATCTTTTTTTATTATTATTATTATTATTATTATTATTATTATTATTATTATTATTATTATTATTATTATTATTATTATTATTCCACTAATTTCACATTTGGACTGATGGATTTTTCTGGCCTGCTGGTTTCCACAAGCTTTAATAAATATTTAAAATTTTGCAAGCCTGCGCTGCCTTTGGTAACTTTGGCCACACCCACTGCACAGCCCATGACCTAGAAATCAGGCGAAGTCTGCCATCTTTAAAGACATATCCACTTATAAATACACGCTCTATTAGCTCATGCCACTTTTAAGACAAGTTTTGTGAGGTAGGTTCAGTTAGTATAACTTTCTTTTTATTAGTTTAATTGTTTAAAAAAAAAAATCAAGCAGAGAAAAATGCATTATTACTGAATGGCAATACTATATATTCAATATACTCTATTTTGGATTCCTTTATTATCACATTATGATATTATACAGAATCTAAAGATTTGGCTACATCTAATAAAAGTACATTACAGTGATAATAAAAATGATTAATCACCAGAATATACTGGAAACCAATAAAGGAGATGTAAAAATAAATAAATAAATACATAAATAAATAAATGAATTAATTAATTAGAAAATAAGGCAACACTGCCCTCCAGAGCAGAGCATAACTAAAATTTATGGAGGTCCAATGATGTAAAATTTCTCCTTTAAAAATGTACAAATGTATGACAACAGTTACCTTTTTAATACTTAACTATAAGTTTATACTATAGATAGTATAAGATTACTTTATGGTGTTAAATAATACTGTATTTACACCAGAATAGTAATGAACTACTGACTCTACAGCACTTTTGCAGCTTTTCTGCAAAGTAATTTACACTTATAATCATTAATTATGTAATCATTAACAATCAATCATACTTCAAAAACCATGGTACTTTTTTCGTTTTTATGCGAATCCATATAACTCATGCTTGAAACATCCTTTTCTACAAGTCGTACATTATAGTTTATGGAGAATCTACACTTCAGTGTCCAAAAAATATCATTCAATCCTATGAAATATTTGAAATATTCCACAGGTCACATGTTCTAACAGGAAGTTGCATCATCCACATTTCCAGAAGATCACGAGAAGAAGAAAAGTAAGGACTCCTTTTCCCCTTTTTCTTTAGTTCAGTGATATTTTGATATTGATGAAGTTGCTCTGAAAAGTTGGAAGTAAATTATTCATAGTGTATCAACACATCATGGCAAAGTACATCGTCTATGTGGTGCATCTCATTTTGAACAGCGCCCTCTTGGGGTGGACGGTTGTCAATTTTCATCATTGAATCATAAAAGAACATTGCTGTGATCATAAAATACTCTGATTTTATAGCATTGAAAATGCTTTCAATGCGCTCGGTACTGTCTGACTTCATATCATACAGTTGTTTAGTAGTAATGATTCACTTTCTGGTGTCCCTTAGAAGCACTCGGGTTCCCTTTGGACTCTTGTTCCTCTCAAGGTTTCTCACTCATGCCATTTCAGGGAGTTTTTTCCCCCCTTGCCACCATTGCCTCTCACTTGCTCTCTTGGGATCAAACTATAAATCTACATCTGCTTTGGGACAATGCCATTTCAATTCAATTTAACTTTATCGTCATCATTCATATACAGGGACGTACAGTATAACTAAATGTGATTTAGCTAGCCTCATTTGTAAACATATAAAATGAGTTAGTTAATTACATAAGACATAAGAGTCTAAGTGAGTAGCATACACAAATATCAGCATACACTGTAAAAGTGCTATACAAATGAAATTGAATTGGATTGAAATTTGATTCGAAGCTTACTTACACATACAATAAGTAAGGAATAACACAAAACAAACTGTGCTCTTATTATGAAAATAATGCACACTAAGGGGTTGTGATGCGGCAGTGCTACTACCCCCGAAGTGGACTATTTTCGTATAACAGTGCAGTCTGGAGTGTTTTATTCTACTTATACCACAGCAATTTTCCAGTGATTACTAATGATATGTTTAAGTTAACTGTTTACATTTAGATTTAATGTTATGGAAGTCCCGAGAGACAAATGTCTCGCCTATTCTCCTGTTCTCACCTATGTTATAGCCGTGATAAAAGGTCATTTTCTCTCTCTCTCTCTCTCTCTCTCTCTCTCTCTCTCAAAATGCCAAAGCGAGGCTTGTCATTTTACCAAGATAACGGAAATCATAAACTCCTCTGTCCTTAAGAATTTCCCATGCTGGGAACCGACACTCCTTCCATAAATGTCAAATAAATGTCACCTGAATCAATGATTGTACATCAACGATTATACGTTTTACTTTGTTGAACAACAACACAGTTTTCAAAATATGTTTTTTAATCAGTTTTAGATTATGTTAACTTCCACCACACAAGTCCCTGTGTGTGAGGTGTTACTATGGAAACTATACCCAGATAGCAGGCCAACACCAAGTCAACACTGAATCAGTGTTAATGCATCAACCAAACTATCATTGAATCAATGTTGAAATTTGAAATTTAACACTGATTTTTCATCAGGTTCGCACCCTGACCTAAAGTTATTTCAATGATGAAAATCAAGATCAAGATGGAAATTTTTTTTTTTTAAATCAATATTTGTTTAACTAGATGGAAGGGTTCTGCGGTCAGAAAATTAACAGGATTCATCCTCTGTGGAGGATATGAATATGCTCACTAAATTTCAAAGAAATGAAACCAATTCATTAGTGTCGTGTTGAATGAGGGGACGGATGGATTCACATTAAATCTAAGCCACACGGGAAATGAAGCTGACCAAAAATCAACGTCGATTCACTGTTTCTCTTTTCAACACTGAAAAGCAATGAATTCTCTTAAATAACCCACAGATATTCTAATGGTTTCCACTACAAATAACATAATAAACCATCAGCTGTTAACCATTAAAACCATTATCAAATGGTTTCCATTACTTAGTAGGAAGTATTAAAGACATAGGTCCTTAATGATATCCACTAGACATAACATACTTCCAATAGAAGCTGACAGATTACCAGTAGAGACCCACGAGGACCATTACAGTTTCCATTAAAACCAATACAATTCCCATTATAACTATTAAAACCATTACAAATTCTATTAGGGTTGGTTTTTTGTTTTTTTTTCCAGCATGGAATGCACTCCTTCTAAATCTGATCAATCAGACCGAGCATCCAACCGTGATGTGTTATAAAGCAAGAGAGCAGCATGATGCTATAAATCTGAATAAAAGTGCTTGGACCCCACAGATCGTCGCTTGCGAGTGTATCTTTGCCAGCAAAGAAATCGTGTGATAAATGAAATATTGTTCACTGAGATGGGTTAAGGGATAACTTTAAAAGCTTTAAAAAAATGTGTGTCTTCTTAAATACAATGTTAGAACATTTTATATATATATATATATATATGCTTATTTTTTTAACAGGGCTAAAATGGCGTCGAGTTTCGAGTTGAACTGAACTGACTTCAGTTCTTACCGCCGACCACAAGATGGCGCTGTTTAGACTGAGCAGCACTGTAACACACACAGATACAGATACACAGGCACACACACACAACACAAAGAGAGAACAGACTGGTCAAACACCGACCTGCTTGGACATTTAGGTGCACAATAAATTATGGGCAAAAAGCATAAAAAGCACAAATCAGAAAAGCACACATACGACGGTAAGATGTGGTTTTAAAATGTTTTATACTTTCATTAACTGCATAGCTGCTCTAACGGACGGCTAACTTAGCTAGCCACTTTTGAGTCGCGTTAGCTTGTTGGCTAGCGGGATAATGAATGACCGACCGCACGCTGTTTTGTACTAGCTTAGCTTCTCGATTCTGATTGGTCAAAAGCGTCTCTAACCGAAGCTCTGACAGTAGTTCCGGCTGTAATTCAAATCACAGGTTTATAATATTAATGCGCGAGTTATTGTTTCCATAGTAGCATGTCAGCTTGTTTCTATAGGAACAGCTCGTTCACAGGAGCTTGTACAGCGGATGGAGGAAAAAAAAAATCTATACATATGGTCGAGTTTTCTGTAAAGGAGACGTTTATTTAAGGAGTGTCAGAGGGAAAGCTTCAGGACAGAGGAGTCTTCTTCTGCTCTTCTGGTTTGTCTCTATAACACGACAAGATGTGTGTCTTATTAAGTTCGAGAGAGAGTGAGGAAATAAAAGAGCGGCTGGTGAAGGAGCTAGTGTTTATAGCTGCTATAACGTAAGCGAGAACAGGAACTAGCCGCGTCGTTACGCCATCCTAACCGTTTTCCGCGTCCCAGTTTGCAGACGTGTACCACACAGTAAAAGTACATACTCTATTTGTGAGGAAAAACGACATACTTCGGAGTGTGTGGCAAAAGAGTACGCAATTCCTCGGACATACTGTCACGTAACGTAACGGGATAGAACATCGTTGCGTAGTTACGCACGCCGTCACCGTGGACACGCTCCTAGTTGCATTCTCATCTTTTCGGCATTCGTTATTCCTTATGTAAGGTATAAACTTTATGATTTAGAAAGGTCGGTTAACGTTTAAACCCACTTACATACAGAAGACACAAATCTCACACGTGGGAGGGGCTTAAGAGCGCTTTACTCTCATTGGATAGTGAGAGTTGGATGGACAGCTCACTAGGGTTAGGGGAATGGTAATCCAACAGATCACAGATTTAGGATGGACTTAAATACGAACACAGGCGTGTATTTAAATGTCATGTGTATGATTCATATTTACACCGTGTTTGTGCGTCAGAATGCGCAGACAGGCCGCTGAAGCTCGTTCTGAAGGTGGCGGGTAATGAGGTCACCACTGGAAGCGCCAGCCTCGAACCCGTCCGCGACAACCAGGTAGATTCTGACAAACACAAGGACAAGAAGAAGAAGAAGAAAAAGAAGGACGAAAAGGACAAAGAGAGCCCTCCAGGTTCGCCTGGCGAGGACAGGAAACGAAAGGTGATTGATAACACGCAGTCCGTGTGAATGTTTTGCAGAACACAGTTTGTGCGCGGTGTGTAAAAGCTTTACGTTGTGTGTGATTCTAGATGACGAAGAAGAGGAAAGGTCTCGAATCGGCGGATCTGGACTGGGACGAGCAGAGCAGAACTCCGGCCCGGTCGGACGTATCGCAGGATAAACCCCTCACTCCTTTACTGGCTAAACCGGAAGGTATCGTTCTTAACATGAACGCGGATACAAACACGTTTTGTTTGTTTTTCCCCCCGGGGGAATCAGGAGATATTTAAAAACATACGTTTTTAATTTATCCTCGCCTGATTGGTTGCTGTTATTTACATGATCCGGCTGCAACACTTTCCACATTTCTGACTGTCGTCGGCGTTGTGTGTATTTTGTTACTGGAATCACGCACATCATGTAGTATTAAATAAATCGCTCTATCACTAAAATAAGGCGAGTGCTTAAAAAGCAAACTCGTTGATAGATTTAAATAAATAAATAAATAAAACCTCCTTATGTGACATTTCGGCTCTGTTTAAAACTGCCGTGTGTTTAATAATTGTGGTGTTTTGTTGTTGTTGTCCCAAATAGAAAAAGAGCAGACTCCACTACAGGAAGCACTGAGTCAGCTGATCAGGCAGTTACAGAGGTACAGACAATTTATTCATTTCACGCGCTTTGAACACGAGTACAGCTAAAGGGTCTGAAAAGCATCACTGCGAAAGAGCATGTGAAACAATTTCGCCGATCCGAATTACGACAAAAGCCGCAGCGAGTCCGAGCAATATCACAAAAACACTCCCTGAAATCCTGTACGAAGATTTTGAGAGTCGCACGGAGACGAAGCCCACATGTTGACTTCAGTATCTCCGTATAAATCCCTTTAGTGTTTGTAAACAAAATGAGACACACACGTGAAGCCTGGTTGCTATGGTACGCTGTCATATTCCGATTGAAGAATCTATGACGACTCGATTTTGTTTAGCAGGGCGATTCGTCTAAGCGAACCTTTTGTAATGGTGTGACTCCGAGCGATTATACTGGAGGGAAATTTAAGGCGTACGAGGCTCTTGACGCGTAGAACTTCATTGTTTGTGGGCACGTTCGAGACGTGACGTTTCACAATCACATCCGTCACGAAGCTCACTAGCCGAATAAGAGTAAAGCGCTGTTAAGCCCCGCCCACATAGTAAAATAGCATGTATCTGCTTGCATTAAAAATGACAAATTGTCCATGTTTTGGAATACTATGAATAAAAAGGATTTTTAATAAAAATAATAATAACTCTGACTGATTATGCTAGAGAGGAATTAAGGCGTACGAGTCTCTTGAGGCTTAGAACTTCGTTGTTTGTGGGCACGTTCGAGACGTGACGTTTTACAATCACGGCATCGAGGACGTCGGGTCACTTAAAGCCGAGGTGCTGCCCAAACTAATTTTTTTAGCTAGCTAAACGTGTCCATTATACGCAAGTCCTCAGTAAGAACATGACCTATAAATTAGGGATATTAGTTAACTAGCAAGCTCTGATGCGATACTCAGCCGAGATGAAACGGGCGCCGCAAACGGAGATCGTTCCTAACTAAAACCGTTCGATTCGCGGTTCTGTCATATTCCCGCAGTACACAGTGAAAAGTAAACGTCCGAGTGCTTATATTCATTTGTCAAGCATTACTCGTAATGTGTGCTCTCTTTATATTTATTTATTTATTTAGAAAAGACCCGAACGCGTTCTTCTCGTTCCCTGTGACGGACCTGATCGCCCCTGGCTACTCTCTGATCATCAAGAGGCCCATGGATTTCAGCACCATGAAGGAGAAGGTGAAGAGAGAGTGCTACCAGTCCCTGGACGAGCTGAAGGTATCGCGTCTGCGCTCATTCTTATCGTTTAATCACGTTCCGTCATGATATGACGCTCTCGGCGATCTTACGACCTCACGATGGCTTTATTTATGAATTTTTTAATCATTTTTTTAAAACAGATAGATTTCAAGATTATGTGCGAGAACGCCATGATTTACAACAAGCCGGATACAATTTACTACAAGGCTGCGAAGAAGCTTCTCCACTCTGGAATGAAGATCTTGAACCCTGTGAGTTGACATGTTCAGACACCTGCATGTTGTTGTGCACTGTGGACACTAGGGGGCAGTGGTGTACGTCGTTGCAGTAAGACTGGAGCAAAGATTAGGATAAACTTAAGTCATTTACAAATACATGGATATTTTGATGCACATTTTAGCAAAAGATGGCATTAGTGAGTGTGTGTGTGTGTGTGTGTAGGAAAGGCTTGCGAGTCTGAAGCAGAGCATTGAGTTTATGACAGACTTGAAGCCAGGAGGATCAGATGACAGAGAGGAACAGGGGTCATCCAGTGACCCCAAAGACAGGTCGTCTCCCATGGATACCAGTGACAACTCGCAGTCACCCAGAGTGGCACACCGAGACACACCCAGGTACCATCCTGATACCTCTCATCAGCTCACTCAGGCCTCAGCTCATGCTCTGCAACACTGGGTTATTTTCATTTTTAAAAGATTAATATACATTTTTGTTGTGGTTTTTTTTTTTTTTTTTTAAATGTCTTAAAATGTTGACCGACCAATAATAAAGCAGGTCGTAATCACACGATCCTCAGGACAAAAATAACCGCCGATGGGCCTGTTGTGTTTGTCCCAGAGAAGCATTAAAATAAATATTGGAAGATGAAAAAAATGACGTGAAGAAACACATATGGTGAAGCGCGAGAGCGGGACAGGACTAGCCCAAAAACATTTCTGTAGGTCAGGAGTGTCAGTTTCCCGTTCCTCCGACTTTAAAACAACTCTCTTTCTCTCTTTTTTGTGTCTTTCTCTGTCTCTCTCTTGGTCACTTTCTGTCTGTCTCTTTCTTTATAGCTGTTTGTATCCCCCCCTTGTCTCTCTCTCTATCTCTCTATTTGGTGTCTGTCTATTTATGTTTGTCTCTTTTACTTCCTGTCGGTTGTCTGTCTTTCTGTATGCCTCTCTCTTCGTCTCTCTCGCACTCTTTTTCTGTCTGTCTCTGCCTCTTTCTCTTTCTTTCTCCCTGATCCTTGTTTAACTCCGTGTGTTTCTTTCTCCCGGTCTCTTTCTGTCTCTCTGTTTATACTGTCTCTTTCTCTCTTCCTCTCTCTCTCTCTCTTTTTTGTCGGTCTATTTGTTTGTCTCTGTTACTTCCTGTCAGTTGTCTGTCTATGTCTCTCTCTCTCTTCTTTCTTTCTGTCTCTGCCTCTTTCTTTCTTTCTGTCTCTCTCTTTCTCCCTGATCCCTGTCTAACTCTTGTCTGTTTCTGTTTGTCTGTGTCTCTCTCTCTCCCTCTCACACACAAACCCTGGCTGTTTTTCTATCTTTTTCTCTCTCTTTGTATCTCTCTGTTTTAAAAATATTTGTCTTACTCTTCTGACTCTTATACGCTTTCTGTCTGTCTGTTTATGACTCTCTGTTTCTTTCTGTCGTTCTATCTGTATTCTCTGTGCTCACTGTCGATTCTGGGTCTCTCTCTCTGTCTCTATTTGCATGCAATTATTAATTGTCGTGAGAAACGAACTCTTGATTGTTTGCGACACTATAAACGCACCATTGATCACAATTCAAACTTCATCACCTTCAAGTCCATAAAACTTCATCATCCATGAGGAAGAGATTTCAGGCATTTAACACTTGTTCTCTGAAAGTTGTACTGATCCTTCCTTGTCTGTGTTTGCTTCCAGTAAGGAATCCAAAGAGGAAGCTCAGAGGAGCGTGAACCAGGCAGAGAAAGATCTAGAAGAGATTAAAAAGCTTATAGAAGAGTCCGGAGGTAAATTGTCCATCAGGAGCCTTCAGTGCGAGGTGAGGTGAGGTCTGCGTTTCAGCGGCCAGGTTTTTGACGTCGTACTTTAACAGGGGCGCTCGAATCCGTCTTTCTGCGGACCGTGACTTTAGTTCTTGTAGATAATAAACCCGCGGATTTGATTCGTTGGTCTTGAATATTTGATCCGGTTTTTTTTTTTGGTTTGGTTTTACTTGTAGCAGGACTTTGGGCGGAGGAAGTCTGACGGTACGACCACACTGGGCATCGTCAACCCTGCTGATCCGAGTGCTGGAGGTAACAGACCGAGGGGTCTACTGTATATAAACGTCATTCGTCAATTCTATTCATTTCAGAAATGACATTTTAATCGTCAATTTTGAGTGCTAATGTAAATGTATGCAATATTGTGCGTCCTGGGTGATTACCGTACGTGTGTGTCAGATCCTGGGTACTGTGCAGTGAAGCTGGGGATGATGGGAGGTCGGTTGCAGACTGGAGTAAACACTTTACAGGGTTTTAAGGAGGACAAGAGAAACAGAATCACTCCAGGTAACTCTCACACACACACATACTCACTCCATTTCTTTGTCTGTGTTTCTCTCTGTCTTTCTATCTATCTGTCTCTCTTACCTTGTATCTTTCTATCGCTCTCTGTCTTTTTCTTTGTCTGCCCATCGCTCTGCCTGTCTCTTTCTTTCTCTTTGTCTGTCTTATATATCTTTCTTTGTCTGTGTTTCTCCCTCTCTTTTTTTTATCTTTCTTTGTCTGTCTATCTCTCTGCCTGTCTCTGTCCCTCTCTCTCTCTCTCTCTGTCTATCGTCTCTCTTACTTTGTATCTTTCGTCATGTCTGTCTCTCTTTCTATCCAAGTCTCATTCTGTCTCTCTTACTTTGGGTCTGTCTATCCAAGTCTCATTCTCATTCTCTCTCTCTCTCTCTCTCTTCAGAGCAGTGTTTTAAAAACAGTAATAAGAATTAAAGTGCAGGTATTCAAATGCTAAATCTGTGACGTAACTACAGTTAGAAAATGCCATGTGTTCAGCATTCTGTAAAAATAACATCTTTGTGCAACACACGTGAATAATCTCATTATTATTATTATTATTATTATTATTATTATTCATGCACTGTGCTCAAGGCTTTAAGCATTAATATGTTGATAAATGGCGTTTGCCTCCTCTTTGATTCGTGATTAATACCCAGTAGTTGGGAGTTGAGTAATTTGGGCAGCTTTATTTGTAAGCGCACAGTGCACGCTGCCGATGTCCAATAACGTCAAAAAATTACGGAAAAACAGTGTCTCTGCCAAACCGTGGGATCGGTGGATAAAGAGCCACATTCCCGACGTGATCCGAAGAGTTTTCCATAAAATCGGGTCCTCCTCGCGTGTGCCACGCCTCTTCCCTTTCCACCCTGAACTCAGTTTTAAAAAAAAAAAAAAAACCTTTTCTTTTCTCATGGGATGCTCCGAGACCGTTAACACCACCTCGACATGGATCGTTTTATATAACAGCAGTCATGATATCAGTACTATTTAATTTTGTAATTATTCAAAAAAAAAAAAATCACCATACCAACGATATCTCAGAAAAGTGTATCGTGTAAACATTTATCGCGATATGGATGATGTATCGATGATATCACCCAGCCCCATACGGAACACCCAGTAGCTCCCTCACCGTCCTCTCACTTTCAGAGAGAAACCGTACACCATAAACTCTCCTGCCCTGAAGACTTTACACAGCGCCGACACTGGAGACTCCTTCCGCAAACGTTGCGTAAATGACGTCACCACATCGACCGTGTCGAGTCCTGTTACTACAGAAACACGGGAACGATAAGGTATCAGACCGCCGTCTGAGCCGTGCTCTCGTATAAAACGAACCCACACCTTCCGACCAATCAGATTCCAGAATTCAGCTGAGCCATGATATAAACAGGAGTTAATTAGTAACGACGGAGGACGCGCCGCCCCTTGTGTGATCCTGTGTAACACATCCGTCTCGCCGCGCTTGCTTTCTTTCTTTCTTTCAGTGACGTACATGAACTACGGACCTTTCAGCTCGTACGCTCCGACTTACGACTCCAGCTTTGCGAGCGTCAGTAAAGAGGACTCGGATCTGATCTACTCCTGCTACGGAGACGAGTCCAGCCTGCAGGGTTCTGAGAGGTGTGTGTGTACAACGTGTGCATATTTGAATACAGGAATACACTGTTTAGAAATCAGTGTATATGTGAAATGTGCTATAAAATATCATCTATATTATCTGAATTGTACATGTACCGCCTGTGCTGATGATTCTCAGCGCTCGTTAATGTATATGTGATGTACGTATTATGCTTTGCAAATTCGTTTTTTTTTTTTTTTTAGTCTAGGCATATTTTATAATGTAATAAGTAATAGGAAATGCTTGAAAGTGCGCCTTCAGGCGTGTGTGGAACAGTGTCTGCGAGTCCAACCCCTACGCAGTCAATGCCACCATTCATACAGTCATCACATCACGCTCACTTAGGAATGTTATTTCGCACTTGTGCATATGTCGTGTGTGTGTGTGGCAAATTAGTATTACAGATTTCCTGGCCAAGTCAGAAGAGCATATGAGCAGACTGGCGGATAATATCTTGGACTCGCTGACCAACGGAGAGCACTCCAGACATCTGAAAGAGACCAAGGCTGTAAGGATGAAAGGTTTTTTTGTTGTTTTTTTTTTTTTAATTAAATGCCATATGGGTGAGCGGAACAGTTCTTTCTGCCAAGATCAGGCTGGAAAAGTTCCAGTGTTTCACTTAAAATACCCCAGAACATGTGAACGATTCAATGAAGGTTATAATGCCTAAGAAATGAGTATCCATGGCTAAGAAACATCTCTAACACGCATTGAAAACTGCAGGATGGACAAATCCATGCAACGCCCCCACGTCGCCTTGCCATCCCTAAGCGGCCCGCTAACGAGCTAGCTCAGGTCTGTTTATTATATAATTTCTTCGTGAAATGTTATCCATGTGCATCGTTCACGAAGTTTTCCGTTACACAACAGCCGCCATTATTAACATTATTAAATATTTTGACTCTCATGCTGCTGTAATGTTTTAAGTTCCCCGTGAGTGATTTAATAAATGTTGAGCTTTTTTCAAAGTGAGTACTTCAGCTAGCTAGCTTAGAACGCAGGTTCTGCGGATAAAAGTTCACACTTACCACGTGATCATTTCCGCTCGTACACGATCCCTACAGAAACACCGAGAGAGAAGCTATGTTTCCGTCCACGTATTTGAAAGGTTTTATTTATGAATTTATTTTTTTATTTTATTTTTTTTTACATCAAATCAGTTACTTCTGTTAAGCTCCATTCAGTTTCGAGTTACTAAAGGAATGTGTAACTTGATGTAATTTATCACTGATATTGCAGTATATTTCCATATTCCATACGTGTTGGTTAACGCAAGTGGTTCAGAGTGATCGTATCCGTCTGTCTTCTTTAGACTGGCCAAGAAGAGGAAGAGCCGGCAGAGAAGTCAGACGCTGCTGATGATGTCGAGGTATAAACAATATAAAGAGGGGGAAAACCTGACACTTTTTTTTTTCCTTTTTTTTTACTACTCCAGTTTATTTATAACTGGCTAAATTTAAGTCTGAAGGTTATGGTTATTCATGTGAGTGGTGGGAAATTTCCCAGAGGGCGTTAAACCTGAGTCACACCTACATGACCTGTTTCAGTCATGTGATCTTTTCAGCATAGCTGCTATATTTCTGACTATATTTAACCACCATACTCAGGAAAGCGAAGGTGGGGAATCCAATACACACCCACATTCTTGATACCTACCCAAAAACAGGACAGGACAGACATTACCAAATCTAACATTCAGACAGTCAAAAGTTTAAACACTCATTCTTTATTATTATTCTAAAATGTGGAAAGAGTGAAGTCATCAAAACTCTGGAGGAACACAAACGGAACTACGGGTATGATGTTGTGATTAAAAAAAAAAAAATCCAAAATAAATCTAAATAATTGAGTATTTTAGCATCTTCAAAAGTCGACGCCCTTTTTGCCGAGAATTTCCTGAAATGTATTCTGTGTTTTCTCACCCGATTTCTTGAGGAATTTCCCCGAGATGCTTTTTAAACAGTATTAAAAGGAGTTCACACCGACGCCGGACTCTCATCGGCCGCTTTTCCGAATATTTCTCTCCGAGTCGTCCGGTTTAAAACGATTTTTTTTTGTAAATAAAATGTTCGTTTCCTAGCGAAAGAAACGAACGCGTCGGCTTCACGCGTTTAATCGCACACCTTCAGATCAAAAGGTTTTTAAAGGTCACGAGAAACATTTCAGTCGAGCGTCCACAAACTTTTGACGAAGTGATACGGTTAAACAGTCGCATGATGCGTTTTGAGAGTATTAACGTGTACACGTTTGTGTGGAAATGTGATCTAAACGTGACAGACTTAAAAGCGCGAGTCTTTTGCAAATGAAAGGAATTGCACATTTCGTATTAAACTTTTATTTTTTAATTTGAACAGTCATGTAAATTGCAGTGGAACAAGTCAAAGAAAAACTAAGCGTTTAAGAGAGAGGGAGAGATGTGATGGTGCATGTGTACCATCACAATGTGCATGGTAGCTGAACACGATGAATCATTTCTTGCTTGACAGATCCATCCTGGCGTACGGGGGTGTGTGGTCAAAATGGCGTAATCAGCATTGTTGGCTAGACGCTTTGGCATTGTGCGGTTGCCAGTTAACGTTTTTGTGCTCATGAAGGATTTTGTCATTTGTTTCGAATCACACGACGCCCAGTGCCAAAAGTATAAAAGCAGTTGAAGGAGCACTCTGTGCAGCGAAGTAACGTTTGAAGGCAAATACAATACGAGTCGCCTTCGTAGTCTTGATTAACTAGCCTTTCGCAGAGCCTGCAAGGCGTACGTACACTTACGACCTCAACTGTACATAATTCCCTCAAGGTCCGTCTTTCTTACAAAGATATGTCGACGGTAATAGACAGAAATGTGTTTGAATTCTTATTTTGTAAAAGTCATTGGCAAGCTAACGGTCTGATACGTGACTAAACCGGACACCATAACAACCCTAATCGAGATTCGATTATCAGTTCGACAAAGTCGTAGCAGGTCCTTGTTTCTACTATATAACTCCTAGCTGTAACTCGGATGCTAAGGCCTTTAGAAGGTCAGAGAAGCAGGTAGGGGGTATCTGAGAAAGTTCCCTCAAACCCTCATCTATTGGGAAAGTAAACAGAGGCGTACATTTTACGTCACGGTCTTAACAAAACCGAAAACGTGTTTTTAAAAAAAAAAAAAAACACGTATTACCCCCGAACCCTTATTTTACAGACAGACTACAAATAGTTACGCACTTTCTACTGTGGAGGGAACGTATAGAAACAGACTGCAGGAGTGAGTCAGCATCCTACCTTAGTAAGCCTGCAAAATCAGACAGGACCGCAGTATGGTGTCTCTGTCTCGCTCTCGCTCGTAAACCAGCTGTGTCAACAAAGCCAGCCTACTCTCCCACACACACACACGTTCAGACGAGGAGTATTTACAGGACATCACAAAACAAAAGCTGTGGGTGAAAAATGGCATCAAAATAAACAGTTTTCCAAATCAGAGATAAGTTTGAAACGCTCATTTCTAGACTGTAAGGTCTTCCTCGATGGGAAGCGGTCCGTGTGAAGCCAGTGCGAGTCTCCGTGTCGTAATGAATCGAGTAATAAAGGCAGGAATGACCGAGTAACATCTTGCACCGTGCAACCCTAGCGTTCAGTAAACGTCTTCCTCGACTTTTTACTTTAGTTCATTTCCTTCTTCGATGCGCCGCGTTTGTAGATGATCGAAGAGCCGCCGCGTGATAAAGCGTACACGCTACCGGTCAAAAGTTCGTGGACACCCGACTGAAACGTTTCTCACGATGTTAAAAAGCTTTTGATCTGAAGGTGTGAGATTAAACGTGTGAAATCGGTGTCGTGGACAGAAATATAATCGCGCCGACGTGTTCGTTTCTTTCGTTAGAAAAGTAACATTTTATTTACAAAAAAATCTCGTTTTAAACGGACGACTCAGAGAAATATTCTGAAAAGCAGCCGATAAGAGTCCGGCGTCGGTGGGAACTCCTTTAATACCGTTTAAAAAAAAAAAAACATCTCGGGGAAATTCCTCAAGAAATCGGGTGAGAAAACGCCGAGAATACATTTCAGGAAATTCTCGGCAGAAATGGCGTCGACTTTGAAGATGCTAAAATCCTCAATTATTTAGATTTATTTTGGATTTTTCATCACAACATAATTCCCGTAGTTCCGTTTGTGTTACTCCAGATGTTCTGATGACTTTATCATTAATTATTCTAAAATGTGGGGAAAATAAAAATAAAGAATGGGGGTGTGTAAACTTTTGAGCAGTAGTGTATGTGGGAATGAAAGGATTTTCCAGTGAATTCAAGGGAAATCGAAGCAGCACGTCGCGTTTCTCAGATGGACGCAGCAGACTTTTAAGTCCCGGTTGCTTACGTATAATGTATTTTTACACTAAACGCCCGTGTTTTTCTCTCTTCCCCTCTTTAGGTGGTCGGGTCAGAGTTGAAGACTGCGAACAGCATGACCGTTCTCAATTCAGTCATCAGTCTGGATTCTGGCCTCGACCTCCTACCGGCAAGCTTCGACTCGCAGGGTGAGCGCGCGCACTTGTTAAAACACAGACCACACAAAACTCAGCCGAGTCTGCCTCACGACGATTCCTTTTAGCCCCGCTTTAACATTCCTAGCCACCCATAATCGTGTACGACTTCCGTAGCGTTCACTTTAAAGCGAAAGCCGGGACTGCTATACCGACTGACGAACTCGCACTTCTGCTCCTTCTCCGTGTCTCAGAAGCCGAACAGTTCCAGAAGAAGCTGGACGAGACGACGGTTTTGCTGAGGGATCTGCACGAAGCTCAGAGAGAGAGACTTAGTGCCAAACAGCCTCCTAATATGATCTGCCTGCTCGCACCGAATGCGAAGGAGTTACAGCTAGGTACACACTCGCGCAAATCCCGGCGCAGAAACGATAGTTACTTACACACGCACACTTCATGGTTTATTCTGTTCCCTATTACCTATAAAACACTTCTGTACGTTCATCAAGTGTTCAATCTGTGTGTGTGTGTGTGTGTAGCGGAGAAGGTGACTGAAAACTTGGCTCAGCTGACCAGTCAGGTGACTCCTGGAGATGTGAGCAGCGTGTATGGCATTAGGAAAGCCATGGGCATATCACTGCCTAGTGAACCTGCAGAGGGTACATTCACACACCTGACTACAGGTACAGTACCGAACACACACACAGGCAATATTTAAGATAACACTACTTATCCAGTGTAATATGTTCATTACGTATGACGCCATTTCTAGATCCGTAATAATCATCTAAACAGTGATTCCTATATTTAGGGCGGTTGCATTTTTCTGGCCCAGAAATGAGCTCCGCCCCCAGCATGAACAAAGCAGCTCAGCTTTTAAAATATATAAATTATATATATTGATGTTTGTTTGTCACGATTTTACAGTGGGAGCGGAGCAGCTGGACAGAGCGTGTATGGGCTCAGACGCCGTCTCTGCTATCACAGTGTAACTGTATTGGTCATTGCTGTACTGATGCTTATTTTGTCTGATGTTTATATATATTTTGCTTAATAAAATGTGTGGATTTTATAAATATATATATTTATATCTGGGCAGGTCCAGTGCTGGAGATTTTTTTTTTTTTTTTTTTTAGAACTTCACTGCCATCTCAAGTTGTTCCAGATATACATCATGTGTTCCCTGTTGTTTGTGGGGGAAAATAGCAGGTATATTATTTAGGCATAAATGCGTAAAGTCACAGGAAACGTCACAGGTTTTACCCTTGAAACGTGTAAAATTATTTATTTCCATACTGATCCTGTACAGCAAGTTTAACTTACACACCTTGTACTGAAGTTTAAAATGGCGAAGATGTTAGTTTCAGTTCAGTTAAATGTTACAGTGCACCCACGTTACTTTCAGCGTATCCGCTTCATCCGTAGACGGCCACACCGTGTTCAACTTTTCCTTCCTTAAAACGTCATCGCGACGCACGTCAGAAAAGCAGATGCGGCTCGAAGCGAACAGGAATAGGAAGTGCAACAAGGACATGGCCACGCCTTCAAATAGGAGGAGTCATAATGGCAGTCAGGTGCGTTGCTGTATGTTTAGATCTGCTTAGTCTTCTTAAATTAATCATGGAACAGCTAAAATGACGTAAAATCCTGTTAGATTAGGCCAGCATTTCATGACTATGACAGAAATATGAAAATTGGAAACAGTTTTTGGAAAAAGGTCATTCAGCAGGAAGTCTTCACATCACGTCCTAGGAAATAATAATAATAATAATAATAATAATAATAAAACGTCCTCTTCATGTTGGAGTGTGCAGGTCGCATCATTTGTTAGTAATGTCGAATTTAACACAAAGACATACGGTGACAATCGGCAGTGTTCAAAACGCCCGGAGTTCCTCTTCTGTGAGCTCGTTTAGTTCCCGCCACAGTTTTTAAGGATCAGAACAGGAGCAGACGAGTTTAAAGTCACCGAACACTAGGGGGAAAAAAACAAAGAAAGAGAAAAAAAAAAACCCTGCTCCAGCATCGGGTTGGATCGCTCCTTCTCGGCCAGTGTGTATTTGTTCAAAGTTTCTGGCTTTGTGAGGGTTTTTTAGGCTTCTGGCCCAGTCTTCTAACATTTGGAAGTCCTCTCAGACTTGTATAACAGCATAAAGAAAAAAAGAAAGAAAGAAAACCCTATCCATCCAGATGTGTATGTGTGAGAAGGTCAGCACTTTCAGCTGAGCCCCATTCCCTGCTGCTTATTGGAGTCTGTACAGACGAAAAACGTTTTGAGTTCGCCTTTCCCCTTCACGTTGATCAGACCTCGGCAATCGCACGAGTAACCCAACTTCTGCAGCACGTCCGACGTCTCCTCCGTCACCTGGAACGTATACCACGTGCCTCAGTTCATGCAAGTGATACGATTTAACAGTCGTCGAGGTTTACATTAGTTAAACTTCTGATGCGTAAATTTACACACAACGTTAAGAGTACGATACGAAGGTTCTTCCTGGATACCAAACTTCTCGTGTAAATGAACAACAAAACGGAAATTTAAAGAGACTAAATCTTTCTTTTTAAAGCAAATGGAGAAATTCTCATGATTACCAAAAGCCCTAACGGGACATTTACAACCAAATCTGAGGCCGTTTAATATTGACATCAAACCTAATAATATGAATAAAAGGAGCTTAAACAATGTCCTGCATGGAGGAGAGTATTAAATCCCCTTACAGATCTGTATTCTCAGTGCTGTTATTATTCCCTCTATTGTAGAACTGCCCGAATATTAATTGTCAGGACTCTAATCATTAAAAAAAAAATAATAATCAATGTTTTGAACAACCTAAAGTAGGCAGAAAACTCAGTTACACTACATTTAAAAGAAACCTATACATGACATGTTAGCAATACATCTGGAGTTGCACCTTAATAAGTAAACATTAGAAAGAGAGGGTTGTTTGTGGCTAGATTAACGTCTAACCCGATGGGCTCTCATTCTGAGTCGAGTCGAGTCGACTCGTACGAAGCATTTCTGTCTTTCTTCTATTATTAATCAAAAGCCTTAACATCAATGGATAATTATTGGCTTTTGGACAATGCCAATGCTAACCAGAAGGCAGTAGCCTCATGGCCGTTTGGCTTTTTCAATATCGCGTGCGACAATCAGTACGTTTACATGGACGGCAATAATCCGATATTAAGACGGTACTCTGATTAAGAAACTAGCACGTAAACAGAGATTATCGATGACCTTAATCCGAATAAAGTCGTATGGAATTAAGAAGTGTGGAGGTGTATCACAGTCACGTACACACCTTAATCACACTGTTAACATCGTGTGGGAGTTTTCATCGCATCGTGCGACAGGACACGATCGCACACGGCAGCGCTCGACCGTCTGACGGCAAACGAGAGCACGGCCGCGTCCCAAACCGCGTACTTACCTACGTGTAAAACGGGAACATGGAAGGGGTATTCCAAAAGCGACTCGTGTAAACACCTTAATCAGAATATCGTCTCATTCCGAATAAGGTCAGTGATTAGATTACTGCTGTCCGTGTAAACGTAGTCAGTGTCTCTAGAATCAATTTGAGGGTTGAAGCTAAACGCTATTCAAATCCGTCGTTGAAAATCTCAGTTTAAGCGAAAACAAATCTAGAGTAGGAAGTACCTGGATCCTGCCCAGTTCTCCGGTGCTCTCCATTCGGCTGGCTACGTTCACAGTGTTTCCCCAGATGTCGTATTGCGGCTTGCGTGCGCCGATCACCCCCGCTATTACCGGCCCGTGGTTTATTCCTGCACAGACACACAAGCGACATGCTTTGAAAACACTTGTGAAAATATTTATCTCAGCAGGACGCCAGTCCTACGACAACATGCGTTTTACTCGCCATGGGAGTAAACAGAAGGTTTTAACTGCCGTGTATTTAAAAAAAAAAAAAAAAAAAAAAAGGAGGCCGTAATGACGTCACCGACCACGCGAGTGCTTTTTGTGAACTCTAGTCAAATGTCAGTTACTATTCATATCCGTGGGTGAGAACCGCATCACTTTATAAAAATATACTCTGGACGTGACGAGGCACGAGATGGAAATTAATCCCGAGCGCGCGCGCACACACACTACACGGAATAAAAATAATGAATTTCACCATGTTCTCATTAGTACGTACAGACATCACACCGTCGGCAATAATAATAAAGATTCTGTCTCTGTGCCACACGCGTAAAATATTCAGTCACTGGAATGACTCGCTCTCAGTGAAAAAAAAACAAAAACAACTTTAAATAGCTCTTCCGAGAGTTCAAACAGAGCGCTGGACAGCGGAGTTTTAATAAAAGCTCGACCACGTCAGCGCATTAAGTGACTTTTCAGCCCAGATCAGGCAGATGAGCCGCTCGGTCCTCCTCCATCAACAGTTCTACTCGTGCCAAGTCGAAGACGAGAGAATTCCTTAAAGTTTTCGGATCGGTAATCCGTCCGTAAAGCTTCTCTTCGGATTTCAGCGGGATCTCGAGATCACATGCTCGTGTTTTCGTTACCGCACGAGACCAGGCCTCAGACGTGTGAAGCTAGGGCGCACAAACCTCTCCGAAACATCTGCAGCAGAACGAGTCGGATAAAACAGCAGCTCTGCTCACGGCAAACGGTATCGGGGGATTTCATTTGTTTTCGCTTCGGGGGAAAATAGAATTTAAAAAAATATATATAATGTACACAACAAAAAAAAGAAAACAAGTACCCTAATAAGATAAAGCAGTTACTGAAGATAGATAGATTAATGATGGAAAAGATGAACTGATACATTAGTGGATAGGTGGATTTAATAGATTTATAGATGAATGGATGGATGGATAAATGGATGGATGGATAGAATGATTGACTCAATGAAACGTTTTTTTCCATGATCTCCGCATGTCCATGTGGGTTCCTTCCGGGTTCTCTGAAGTTAGATGAATTAATGGATGAATACATTGATGGATGGATAGATGAATGGGAAGGAAGAAAAATGGATGGATAGATGAATGGATAGACGGATGATTGAATGGATCGATGGATGGATAGACGGATCGATAGACAGATGGATGATTGAATGGATCGATGGATGGATAGACAGATGGAGGATTGAATGGATCGATGGATGGATAGACAGATGGAGGATTGAATGGATCGATGGATGGATAGACGGATCGATAGACAGATGGATGATTGAATGGATCGATGGATGGATAGACGGATCGATAGACAGATGGATGATTGAATGGATCGATGGATTCCAATCCATTCCTCCCACTGTCCAAAACCGTGCCATTAGGTGAATTTACAAATGCATTTTATTTGAGTTAAAAGTAATTTTATCTTCAAAGCAGAACATATATTCTCCTAAACTCACTCTGTGTGTGTGTGTGTGTGTGTGTGTGTGTGTCCGCTACACTCACCCACACGCAGTCTAAAACTGTTAAACGAATGGCGGTTGATGCCGTCCAGCTTTCCCATCAGGGCGATGGCGAACTCCACCATGATGCCGATCTGTGCCGGCTGCCGCTCGCGGTCCCGGTCCTGCCAACACAGAGCTCACGCTTACCATGTGGAACGTGAAACAGGGAACTGTTTTTGACAATAGGAATTTGTCCCATTATAGTAACTGTCTAACATATAAACCAATAGTTCAACAATTAATACGAGTGTCTTTCCTAATGCGTTATACTCGGTACGTAATATCTGCTAGAAAATCTAACGGCGGATCGTATCACAATACTGGGAGATACGTGCGTTATACAGGAATATATTTAGGTTTGCTAGCAGTGCTAAAAAAAAAAAAAAAAAAGAAATCACGATTTCAATTTATCATGTAAAAAAAAAATAATAAAAATTATTTAAAAATGGCCAAAAAAACCCAACCATTCAGTGAAAAATTTATGAATACATATTAATATAAATACAATACAAATTCAAGATAAAAACAAATGCAATAACCCCAATAAAATAATATTAATTATTAATAATAATTATATTTAATATTATTATTAGAGATGGCACTGATCCAATACTAGCAAAAAATAGATCCATTTTTTTTTTTTAATTTGATTTTATTAAAAAAAACATTTTTTTGGATGTGTGAAAGAGTTGAGGCCTTCAGTAAAAAAATAAAAAAAAATCAACTGAAGCTGAAATCATATCGGATGGGTCTTCGATCGGAAAAGAAAGAATGATGATTATATCTATTCTAACAAAGATAATAACAATAATACGAATATGTTTATATCATCATCATCATCTCACTTTGCCCTATAATCCACAAACACGAGTATGACTAAAACGATGCATACTGCGTAAATAAACTAAAACAAAAACGTCTCAGCTTTTTGTTTAATTATAGTTTTTAACCTTAACATTTTAGTTCGGTTTATATAGAACTAGTTTCCTAGGTATCATATTCAAATATAATATCCATACTCATTAATGCCGAGTATTAAAGTGTACCCTTCTGCCCTGTGGCCCGGTGTAGGAACTTCACAGTTCTCGTCGTAATGTAATACCTGGTTCGTCTCCTGTCCAGGTGTCCCGCTAAGACCTGCAGCAGCCATGTACGTGCTCCCGATAGTCTTAATCTTCTCTACGCCGCTGAACTTTGGCTTAGACAGCAACTGCGGCGACAACAAGAAAAAGTTTTTAGCGTCGCTTCAAAAGTCACGACACTTACGACCTCGCCTGCGCCGCTGCTTCACCTCGTCGAAGTCTGCGATGATCTCGTTAAGCAGTCGCAGACACTCCAGTCCCTCTTTGTTGATGTCGCACTCGGTGTAGAACTCCTTAAAGTCAGGGACTGAAGCGAACATCACGCACACGCAATCGTACGACTTGTAGTACAGGTCCTGGAGAACAAACACACACACGCAAAACATGATACGTACATGATACGCGTCACGATAGGCACGTTATACAGAGCTTACCATTTTAAGGATACGAGGTGCGACATTTAACGTCAGACCGCAAAAGCCGTCTCGGAACATTGTATCGTGACGCAATCGATCACGGTATAACGAAAATAACCCGATTCTCTTGCCATATTAAATCATCCCATCCCAAATGGATACCAGAGCACAACAACCGATCGAGTATAAACACAGTACAACACAACAACTAGCACGGAGACAGGTGGGACACCGAGAGATGGATGTGGAAGAGATGCATGAAGAAATGGAGAGACTTCAATAAATAATAATAATAATAATAATAATATTTTTACAATAATACCTTGCAGGAAAGTACTTGTGTTTAGAAAGAAATTATACATTAAAATATTCTGGGGAAAAAAATACAAATAAAAAACCCCGTCACTCCTGCAATATCGTTTATAGATCCGTGCATGCTGTCTGTAGAAATGTTGTTTTGTTTGGTCAGTAATGTAACTCCCGATACACCCACAGATAAACTCGAGCACGTGCATCTCAACCAGGCAACAAAAAACATCTGATTTTTACAGCAATGTTTAATTGATCGTAATATTATACTTAATACGTCCCTAGCATTCACTCACAAGCTCTTTTCTTTAGAAAGACGTATTAACAGATCGGTGGAACGCTGCTTTTCTAAGGCTAACTGTGAGAACCTAACCGCTGAAAGAACTTATTCGGCGCTAAAAGCTCAGAGTGCCATCCGGGTCACGGCACCAAGTTCTCGGCATCGTCAACGAGTTGAGCTTTAGACTCTTGATGATGATTTGAATCTCAAGATCAGTGTTTTTCCCCCTCAACAGAACTTCGGAAAGGCTTCACCAGCTCGCTCTCGAAACCGAAGAGCCTTAGGCTCATGTTCGGAGAAGAGACCGAGATTATACTGCGTTCTGCAAATATTTCCTTCTATATCCTCAAGGGAAACTTAGCTGTGAAATAACGAGGAAATTATATCATTTTTAAATTAAATACCAACGTTATTCAGCCCACTAATTACGGAAAAGCGTTCACCAGTTGTTCACTGAGAAACTGAAGCCCACACCACCACGTTACGCCCATTATATCTTTCGCTGAATAAAATGTAAGCGACTGGAGTCTGAAGTCTGGAGTTTCTACCGCTCTTCACCGCTCGGTGCGTTACGGCATGCCATGGTGTGAAATGACTCGGAATGGCATGCTGCGAATGGACATCGTGAACGCTCAAGCTGGTCCCTACCTTGTACTTCTGGTTTAGTAAAGTGTTAGTGGAGAGCAGCCCCACCTCGTTCTTTTTGTTCTCGCCTACGAACAGCGCGGCCACGTGAGCCGGGAGAACGTTCTCCAGCAGCAGCCGCGTCAGATTCTCGCACAGCTCGATCTCGTCTTTATCCGTGCGGTTCTTGTTCTTCAGCAGGAACTCCTGACGGCAGCAGAAATCGTCCTGTATGGGAGAGGAACGGTTTCACCCTGCTTTGTATCAAATATACATATTTTATACACACACACACACATGTTTCCACAATATTTCTTCATGAGGAGGGAAAAAAACAAAAAAACAAGGAAGGTAAGTGAATATCGGCTAACTGACTAACTTTGTACAAACTTTAGCAATATTTTCTGCCGAGATAATCTTTCCAGTTCCCATATCGTAGCTAGCCAGCTAACACAGCGAGGCAGAATGATGGAAAATCTGATGCACCGCTGCTTGTTGTACATTTGGTTCCCAAATTAGTTCTCAAAATGGCGGCGGCAGCAGTCCGGTGTGATGTCACGTGAACCGCGAGAATAACGTGTTTAAAACGTGCGATTGTGTACCTGACGTGATATAAGCAGCATGGTAACCAGGAACAGCGTGATGTAGATGCAGCTCATAATCTGCGGCTGTTTCATCAGTCCTCCTTCCCTCATCAGTGAATATCTGAATCCCTCAGTGAAGTTCTCAGGACTGCAACTAACACACACACACACACACACACAACTGTAATTACACACATAAGTTCCTAACGCTAGCACGTACTTCAGAGCAGATCTAAACATTGTGCGCCAATCCCATGTGTGTGTGTGTACCTGTTGACTGTATAAAGCAAGCAGCTGTACATATTGAACAGATCGTTCTGAGTACAGCCGATGATGATGTAATAAATGGCTGAAGCGATGAAGAGGAAGGCCATCTTCAGCTCGAAGCACACTCTCAGAAATACTCCACACACCAGTAATGTCAGGATACAGCTATACACCGAATACTGAGGAGGAACATATAAATAAATGCATAAACACGGCCTGGAGTACAGCCGAATCGTTGATTACGCGGTGAAAGATGTTAAAAAGGTTAGAAATAAATGACGGTCTATGAAATCTAATAAGAACTCTCCTATGAGTCTAACACACACACACACACACACACACACACACACCTTTTTAATTAGTGCAGTCACTTAAACACTGTGGTTATGATGCGTGTCAACAGATAATAAAGGTTTGTGCGTGTTCTACGTACAGGCAAGCAGAAGAGATGATCATTATGAAACCCGTTTATGCTGCTTTCATTTCCCCGAACATCGACAGGGTTAAAACACTGGAAGAGAATATATTGGAGTGATGAAGTTCTGTGTAAAACCGCCGCACTTTCGCCTGCGCTATGTGAAACGTTACTTACCAGGCTGAACGAGGCAATGGTGACGATAACCGAAGTAGTGATGGTTACTAGCGGGAGACGCACAAAAGGCCTCTTGACCACGGCTTCGGACACGGCCGATAACCACTGGCAGGATTCGAGCTTCTCCGGGAACAATTTCTGGGGGGAAGAAAAAAAAAAAAAAAAAAAGAGTCTGTAAATATCTTACTTATGTTTATACTGGGACTGAGATGTATGAATATATTACATACAATTTACATCGTAGATGGATCGAGGGATAGACAGACAGACAGACAGACAGACAGACAGATAGATAGACAAGCAGATATACAGACAGATAGATAGACAAATAGATCCTTAGACAGGTAGAGAAATGGATTGACAGATAGACAGAGGCAAACAGATAGATAGATAGACAGAGACAGATAGATAGACAAAAAGATATGCAGATAGACAGATAGATAGACAAATAGATCCTTAGACAGGTAGAGAAATGGATTGACAGATAGACAGAGGCAAACAGATAGATAGATAGACAGAGACAGATAGATAGACAAAAAGATATGCAGATAGACAGATAGATAGACAAATAGATCCTTAGACAGATAGAGAGACAGATAAACAGACAGATAGAGAAAAACAGATATACATATAGACAGACAGAGAGACAGATAAACAGATAGAGACAAACAGATATACAGATAGACAGACAAAAAGATATACAGATAGACAGACAGACAGACAGACAGACAGACAGACAGATAGATAGACAGACAAAAAGATATACAGATGGATAGACAGATAGATAGATAGACAAAAAGATGCAGATAGACAGATAGATAGACAAATAGATCCTTAGACAGATAGACAGATAGATAGACAAATAGATCCTTAGACAGATAGACAGATAAACAGACAGACAGAGAAAAACAGATATACATATAGACAGACAGAGAGACAGATAAACAGATAGACAAACAGATATACAGATAGACAGACAAAAAGATATACAGATAGACAGACAGATAGATAGATAGACAGACAAAAAGATATACAGATAGATAGACAGACAGACAGACAGATAGATAGATAGATAGACAGACAAAAAGATATACAGATAGACAGACAAATAGATCCTTAGACATATAGAGAGAGACAGACAGACAGATAGAGGCAAACGGATATACACATAGACAGATAGAGAGACAGACAGATCTTTAGACAGACAGATAGACAGGCTGTGTGTGTGTGTTTTGAAGAAAGGGAGTGAGACCGACTCTGTAACAAATGTCAGTCTGTTTTTAGTGGTCAGTCATTCCAGACACAGTCTCCAGCCAATCAAATACAAGAAAGAACAAGTCTCATGACATTCCCCACGTAACACACAGTCTAAATGTGCTAGCATCTATGAAACCTCCAAATCTGGAAATGCGTGCGCACACACACACACACACACACACCATCATAAGCGTGTTTAAAACCGGCAGGTGCCAGCCGTTAATAACCTGAATGTGACCGGCAAAACAGATGGCAAGGGTCAGGAGTAACACACACGCCAACAACGCAAACACCAACCCCAGCTTCTTAGGTCTGAAAGAAAAAAGCAGAGAAGCACTATGATTTGCATCATATATATCATAATTATAGGATCATATATTCAGTTCTGTCCTCGTGCGTGTGTGTGTGTGTGTGTTTCTATCACTCACTGTTGTGTGACACACATCTGAATGATGAAGATACACAGGAAGATAAAAGTGGCACAGCTGACGTAGTACTTAAAACTAGGCATTTCTGTAGTCCTGTACTGAGAGAGGTACATAAACATGAACACGTCGTGCATTTGAGCGCAAAACAAACAAAGACTTCCTGTTCTATTTCACAGATATTCCTTCATTAGCACAAGTACAGGAAAACAAACATATATACCGACTCAAATATCACTCATCCTACCAACTGTGGACGAGAGAACGGTTATCCAACGAGCTACAATTCCCCCGTTTCCTCGGACACTGCTTTAGGAAGCCGTCGGTTATACAGTATTAATAATGAATATTCATGAATTCATTTTAATATACTGTAATGAATACAACAGTGCTGATGAATTCTGGATTCTGATTGGTCAGAAGGTGTTTATAGTACTAACACGGACTCGCGTAGCGGATGCATTAAACTGATCAAGATGCATGGCGTGATGTTCCTTAAGAAATAAAAACTTGTGGTGTAAGTGGAATAAAACACGTCAGGCTTTTTTTAAACTGCATTACATTATTATTTTTATTATTATTATTATTATTATTTTGCGCTTGGGACACGTTGGACGTTTTCTTTGGAAAGCTGCGTGTTTGGCATTTTAATAAAAATGGTATAAATCCCCAGAGGACTGTTTTCTAAGCTCGTTAGCGAACCTCAAACATCTTCACGTACGCCGATATACGTTTGCCATTTTGCTAATCCGGTAAATACGGCGTCATGATGTTATTATGCCGTTATTGTGGTTGAGATGTTTACCTGTTTCTCCAGCCCGCGCTTAGTGAACCACAGAGTGAGACCAGAAATCTCCTCCGACTTCACCCACTGCCTGCACACAAGAAACAACACACGTGCGCTAAACGTCCCAAGTATTCCCGTTCTCGGGGGTGAGAGAATGACATTTACGATCGCAGATGAGGCTCACACACTACAGGCAGATCCCTGCTAAAGCGCACATGACCCCCCAAACCCTCACAAGAACGATCAAAATAAAGAAATAAACATGCAAGAACTATCGATCATGTGACTGTCTAGCATGTGGCTGTTTCTGGTCGTCTGTTCTGCAAAGAGAACTGGAGCGCAAGAGAGAGGAAAAAAAAAAAAGAAAAAGTAGCTGTTTTTACAGTTTTGATGTCATCGCTGCCGTTCGGAAACGTGTCGGACGACACGAGACGAATATACCGTACCAAAAAAGTGAGAAAGACTCACTTGCTAGAGCTCAGCTCATCGATGGTGGTGATCATCTCGTTGTGCAGCTGCTCGTCAAACTTGGTCTTCTGGGACTTATTCCTGCGGGAGACATTAGTGGAGTTAAACACTTAACATCAACACACACACACACACACACACACAGACACAGAAGAGAAGTGGGAAGTGTGTGTAGAGGTCACGGCCGTTGTCATGCTGGTTACAATCTTTAGGCCAAGCTGCCAGTGGGAGCGAGAGAACCAAGTAGTATGTGCGTGCATGTGTGTGTGTGCGTGTGCGTGTGTGTGGTGCACGTTTACACGTGTAGGTGTGGCATGCAGGATGCCTTGCGTTAGTTTAAATCCCAGAAGGAGCCCTGATACAGCTTAGGAAGGAAAAGGGAGAGAAGAGAGCCATTTCCTTACACACCCACCACCCCACACACACACACACACACACACACACACACTTTCCCATCTTATCAACCGTGGTGCAGTAATCCTGCAGAGGAGTAAAAAGGTCCACTCTTCAGCACAGGAGTGGTTATTATAGCTCATGCTAGCCGTGGGCTCAGTAACACAGGCCGAGCGAGCGATCAGGGGGTTAGTGGTGAAACTGTGTTCCAGGCAAAACGTCTTCGGAGCCGACATGGTTCCACTCACTTATTCACGCTGAAGGGAGGGGTGGGAAAGGACAAGGACTCCTCAAGAGACTCATCGAAGCTGCACAGGGGGATAAAAGTCAACTTGAACACAACACAAAAGAGAGACAGGGAGAAAGAGCAGGATTTCCAGAGACCCGTCTGTGTGGATAATACAACGTGAACACAATTTCCATAAATCCATTTGAAAAAAAAATCTGCATCGACAGAAGAAAGGACGGAAAAGAAATTCCGACACCATGTGCTCGGCTATCACGTCTTTAGGATCGACACGTGACGCCAACGTACTCGGATCTGCCTCGGCTACCTTTTTAGAAAACGTACGGGACGACAGAAAAAAGAAGAAGAGACATCGCTCGATTTCTGCCGTTCTTTCTCCCTTACCCCGCGACGGCCATTTTCTACGTAGCCGCCATTTCTGCGACGGCGCGACGAGCAAGACTTCATGCAAATCGGGTACGGCGCTGTAAAGCGATTGGCTCGAACGATTCCCCGGACCTGTCGTGTTGCCCGTGTGCTCCGACGTTTCTTCACTTCCTCACTCGCAACTTTACCTTCTTACCTGCTTTTACACGTCCTCTTTGACTCAACTCGTTACTCTGGTTTCACCTTGTCCCGTCATACGTGACGTCTTATTAAAAGGAGACGCTGGGGGGGGGTTACAGTTAGCACGCTAACTGTATTTTGCTAATAGCTAATACGAAGCCTGGCAAGTAGCACGGGAATCAAAAAACGAATTTTATCGCCGATCAGTGTGTATTTGGGTTTAAACTAGTTAGAAGGTGGTATATAGATGTATCGACGGTGTATATGGTGGTGCCTCTGGTTAGTGTGCATGTCTAGTACAACTTGCTTACGCTGCTAATTCATGTAAATACATTTTAAACAAAAATAAATCATACTGTAGTTAATTACTGTATGCGCTGTAGGCTATACTACTATTCTGCTATGTTGCATGGTCTCGCTATAGTATACACACAGTTATAGACACACACACACACACACACACACGACAGGCTCATGTACGACTCACCTCTCTGTCATTTTTAATGGCGCTGATCTCATAGGAATGTCCTGATGAGGGACAAAAAGACAAACTCGAGTTAACAATAATCAGAAAAAAAAACATCTTTCAGAATAGTGATTCACTATGCGTGTGTGTGTGTGTGTGTGCGCGTGTGTGTGTTCACCTTGAAGCGGCTCTTGCTGTTCACCATAGTGTCCGTGATTAAGCCCTCTCTGTTCTGGAGATGGGAGAAGGGCTTCACGGCCCCCCACGACTCCAGGTAGCGCGTCATTCTGACGGACGCTCGCATCTTCAAACCGTCGTTCACGCGCTGCTTAGGAATGCTACGGCTGCACTGGGACGGGTCCTTAGACTGCGCGAGCACACAAAAAGGTATATTTGTTTGTTTTAGACCGAAGAGATTTGAGTCCGAATACGAGAAGAGAGTTTAGAATTTCAGCTTTCGACGTATTTTTTTATTTATTTATTTTTTAAAAACATATTCGCTACATATATTTATACGTTGCGAAAATACTGGAACGTGTGACTGACGGGCGTTTCTTGTTACCCAGGTGATTGTTAAATAGCTAGTCTTGGTTTTAGCTTTCGGTTACACGTTTCTTGTTAAAAAGGATAAGCCAACATGAAGATCTGAGAGCTGTCTATGGGAGAAAAAAATAAATAAAAAATCAAATAAAATAAATAAATGGGAAAATGCAAATCAGAGGCATTGCACAAACATTGGGCGTAAGCCAATACAAGAATTTGGAACGTCATGTAAATGAAGACACAGCAGACACACCGAGTGGGTCGGCCAAGGAAAACCACAGCAGCTGATGACAGAAACATTGTGAGAGGCTCGCCAAGTTTCAGAGGGGACTGTATAAAAAGCCAGTTGGGTTTCATCCCAAATCTAACTGGGATTTTGTATGGGAATTAAATAAAATAAAATGACTCCTGCGGAAGGCGGAAGTGAAGATGGCGGGTTTACATCCTGGGTCGCTTAAGAGCTCAAACAAAAATAAATCATTACTGGAGGCATACCGGAGGAGATATGAACACACAGTGCAGTGTAGTGAAGCTCAGTATAAAATTATAGGCTCAGAAACACACTAATGCGTTTGCATAAAGAACTTTAAATGGGAATCTATAAATACTGACCCGGGGGTCTATAACCAGGTAAGTCTTGATGTGGAGCTCCTTCAGGTAAGTGTCTCTGAGGTGGCCGTTTCCTTCCTCCACCTCGTACGCTTTATTCAGATGCTTCAGAGTGGCCTCGGTGATGTGCACCCGGCTACACACACACACACACACACACATTATGCTCAAATAATTTTTTATACAAGCAATAAGCATGATCTCATCCCGTCTTGCTAATTCCTGTACGTTAGTGAAGTTTTAAAGTGTAACATTTCCATTTGCCGACTTATAGACGTGTTATAATAGCAGCATACCCAGGCAACCCTCCAGACTCCATGTGATTGGCCAAGGTGACGTCATGTGACCAGACGTCAAACTGCCATTTGCGTAGACCAATGACGCCGCAGAGCACGTTTCCAGAGTGCACGCCAACGCGCATGTTAATATCCACTCCTGTCGCCTCTCGAACCCGCCTGCAAAGAATGACGGGGAAATTGAATGAGTAATTAATTTCACCCAGTGTGTGTTTTTATATCCGTGTGTGTGTGTACTTACTTAATTGCTTCACACATGTCCAAACCCATTTTGACGCAGTTCTTGGCGTGTTTCGGTAAGGAGACGGGTAGTCCGGATACACAGTAATAACAATCACCCAGGATCTTTATCCTCATACACTCATTCTCCTACACACACACACAAAATAACAATTTTGCAAGAGAGATACGTGAGCACCGCTGAACGATACAAGTCATTTCAACATACATGCAAAAAAAAAAAAAAAAAAGTGATAAACACTATTATTAAAAAAAACGAATTCATTGCTAATGAACAAAACAGGTGTTTTATTTAACAGGTAGATTTTTGAAAATCACTCACTTTGGCAATCTGGTCAAATTTTCCAAAGAGTTCATTCAGCATGATCACCAGCTCTTTGGGAGAACAGTCGCTGGCTAAACGAGTGAAACCAACAATGTCTGCATACAGGATGCTGAGATACAGAAGGTGAGAGAATTTAAAAGTTAGAAACGTAGAGAGGAACTAAGACGTATATAGTTATATATAAAATATACCTATATGGGGGGGGGGAGAAGAATAATAAGTAAAAAGTAGAGATGGCACGATACCACGTTTTCGGTTCCAATACCGATATTGAAAACATCCAGTGTAGTTTTCTTTAAAAACTTCACAATTAACCTCTTTCACACAAACATGACCGTTTTTGTAAATATAATAAATATACTAAGCATATACATATATATATATATATATACACATATATATATACACACACACATATACATATATATACATATATATATATATATATATATATATATATATATATATATATATATATATATATATATAGTTCCAAAAATAAATTTCTTTTCCAAATCTGACTATTATAAAAGGTGCAAACATTCACTGATGCTCAAGAAGGCAACACGATACATTAAGAGACAGGGGGGTGTAAACTTTTGATCAGGATGATATTTTGTTCAAAGATATTATTTCTTTCAATTAGTACCACCCTTCAGAAGCGACATAAGATATTTACAGGTTTTGCAGAAGACAAAACGACGACAATTTACACCGATCATCCTGTTCAAAAGTTTACACCCCCCCCCCGGCAGGACTAAATAAAAACAAAGTGCGAACAAAATGCAATTTTTCATGATCCCTCTTTTTAAAAAAAAAAAATTAAATAAAATTATGAGCATTTTGCTTATAAAATTATGACCGACTGTAAATACAATCAAATCAATCACAATAACAAATCTCTTTATACGTAAACATTTCCAGTTCAAAAAAATACATTTCCAAATCCACTTCCAATCTTTGCCATTTGTGACAGGATCCGATATCCAGCTCGATTCTATTTGATTTTATTTCTAAAGAGCTTTTAACAACGGACATTTTCACAAAGCAGCTTTACAGAAATCCGGATACAGATTAAAATTCCTCCGTTATGTTTTCTCTGCTATCCGATCCACCACTTCTTCCCGGTACGGACGCTTTCCGATACCGCCTATCGGACTGGTGCCAACTCTAGCCTTAAATAATAAATGTGTGTGTTAAATATGTTTTCGTCCATCACGAGGCAAAACCGCGAGCTGATTTTGTATCACGAGCCAAAAACAGACCAATCAGACATTGCCTCGTGATGCTGATATTAATATGGGCGTTCACGATCGCATAGCTCACTTTAGAAACTCTTTTTAATAAACATTCCTTTTATAATTACAGTGAGAGTCTGATTTAAAAAGTACTGCCGGATTTAAGTTCGAAAGTGCTGTGCAAAATGTATAATACTTTGAGGAGTAAATTATTTTTTTTTTCCTTACATAACCGAAAACTCTTAGGCATTTCAGTGGAGTATCGCACACATTTATATGGAAATTACACACTTGATGGATTACACGATGGTTTAGGACTACAATTACTCTGTCAGCTTTAGGGCCGTAATTGCAGTTTCGCACTCAAGTCTCCATCAGGGAACAGGCAAAAACTTCTACAAAATAGACTTCATGTGAAAACAATAAAGAATTTGGGGGTTTGGGATTTAGGGTTTAATCGGTGTTCAAAACAGTGTTACTATGAATATAAACTTTAATACACTGAAAGAGACACACTATTAGCATCACATAAAAAAAAAAAAATGATATACATTTCACTCTACCCACGTTTTACATCATTTCTCCCTACATTCTTTCGAGTGTCCATGGAATAAAAGAAAATATTACATGCCACGAGTGTACCAATAGTTGCTGCAAGCCTTGTAAGAATCGACCAATCGGTGTGCGAGAAGGCGAGAATTAAAGCGAGCGGTTAAAGAGATCCAAACATGCGCACACGTGATGCGGTATTAGACCGTAAGCACATCATAATGAAACTAAAGCCGAATCCCGGACATTTTCTCAAGTTTAGAAATCCCACGTCGGGGGAAAAAGACAACGTATGGTCACCGTAAATTAAGGTTTCTTTCTCATATCGTCTCGGGGAGTTTTTTTATAAATCGCCACCATCACCTCTGGCTTGCTCATTAGGGCTAACTTAAAATTTATATCCTGAATTGACATGTTTGTGTCAAGCTGCTTTGTGACAATGTCCATTGTTAAACGCGCTATACAAATAGAACTCAACTGAATCGAACTTGATAGCGTGCATGAAATAGAGAGACCAGGTCGAACCAGAAATGTCTGCATTAAAGGGCGATGAAACGGAGAAGAAATGCCACTCAGTTTTAAATGACGCTTATAGTATATACGCAAGATGATCGATTCACTAGACCAAATCGGATATTATTAAACACGACATGCTTATAACATGAACCAGCAGGTGGCCATTCATGTAATCCAGGTTCTCTGAAACAATGAACATGCCAGCTGAATCATTCAAGCATACATCCATCCATCTGCTGTACCGCTTATCCTACAGGGTCGGAGAACCTGGAGCCTATCACAGGGAGCATGGGGCACAAGGCAGGGGTTCATCCCGGACGGGGTGCCAATCTATCGCAGGGCGTCCGATCATCATATACAGTAATATCCTCTGCAAGACGGTCACGCACAACAGAAGAGATCCGAGAGCAGATTATTTTGTCCAGCAATCGTACGTTCGAGTTAGAATCGAATTAATAACGAATAATATCTTTTTCTAAAACTACTCTCGCTTAAACGTCCTCTTAAATGTCTCTAGCGCAGTTTGAAAGAAGATGGTGAGGTGGGAGTTAGCGCAATAAGGGTTTTGGACTGATAGCTCTGACAGTTTCCCAGATTAACGCAGGAGTGAACTTGAGCCGATTCCAGCTCCTCTAACCGGCCCCAAGAGTCTCCAAAGGCTGTTAAAAAGCAATCCTTTTATACGATCCTTATATAATCCTTCAGTCTGACAGCAGAAATATGTGGCGGTGTCTGATTGTGGTCGCCGTGCCAAGTCACAGTGTTTGGCTTGGAGTCCGGTCGAAGGAAAACTTTTCCTCACGGGTCTCCGTTTAAAATTCTCCCTCACACTCTTGCTTTTTTTTTTTTTTTTTTTTTTTAAACCATCTCCAAATTTTCAGAGCAGTCTGCTAATGTGCGCTCGATGACGTACACTCATGACCTTCCACTAGTCGTGCGTCAGTGGGTACGGAAACTAATTCAATACACGATTCAATACGCGTCAAATCAAAGCCGTTTCGCTCGTATGAGACGATTCAAGGCCGTATGGAGTGGCTGAAAAGCCTTTTGAGGTGACGGGATGAACGAGCGTGGTTACGCAATCGCATTTAATATTGAAGGTCAGCACTGCAACGATAAAAAGCGTGTACTGAGACGTGCGTCTAAACTCAAATCTAAACTAAATAGCACAAATACTTTTTAACTATTATTTCATTGTCAACTGATTATATATATATATATATAAAAAAAATTGTTTTTCCACATGTTTGGAAACTCCTCATCCTGACTAAAAGCGTTAAAACTATCGCTCAGTTTGAAATGTTTTAGTCATCTTATCAAACAGCTGATTCATGTACTGCTATAAAGTGAACATAAACGAACTTTTTTCTTTTTTTTTCTTTCCGCCTGTAGGAAGTATATATACACACATCGTCACATTAACAAACGAACAGCTCTTAAAACAGATCGCTCTCGCGGGTCAGCGAGTGTAAAATGAAAATATCGGCCCTCCAAACAAATCCTGCATTGTTGGTGTACGCGCCCAGGTGCTGTGGAATCACGTGTGCGTGTACGCACGAGCTTCGGAGATATATTAGCGGATACAGAGTGGTCTGTTGAAGCTTCATGCTTCACTAAATAGATTACAGCTTCTAATTATAAAACCGAAAAAGGACCAGATGTTAGAAGCACGGAAGGCGAGAAATTAAACGCATAATCAAAACAGCCCGTGTGAGAAAAGTTGATGTCATTACGATCGTCTATATGGAATAGAATAGAGACTAGCGTCGGAGGAGGTATTAAAACGCCCCTTCTTGCCTCGGAGGTTTCTCCCTTATATCATTAGGACGATCTGGTCATTTCTATCCATGTAGGCCACTCGGGTGCTTCTAAGTCACGTTGAGACCGGACTCCTACGGCTCACGGTCGGACCGCTGCGAACGATCCGGATCCATCACGCAGCTCTACACGTTCTCCCACGGGTTCTCCTACAACACTCCCTCCACTGGCTCCCTGTAGCTGCCCACATCAGATTTTTTTTTACGAACGAAACAAAAACAGAGCACCTACAGTAAATTAGCGCGCTTAAACACACCCTGTTCTGCACCACGCTCGCTCCGAGACTCTAGCGCGGCTCGATCGGACCCACCGTCCCTCGAGGTACAAGGAAGACATGCATCGAAGGCTCTTCGGTGTACTTTCAAACCTCGTTGTACATACAAGATATATATTTTTTATGAAAGTCAAAACGACGCATCGTGACGACCCGGACAACCGGATCAGCCTTGTAACCAGGAAGTAACACTACAAAACGTTCGCATGCTCAAACTTAAGCAAGATGTACGGTACTGTATAGCTTTCATTTCCTGAAAATACACAACAACCCACACAGCCGCTCTCAGAGAGCCTGGTGGAGCTACAGTGAGGATATACTGTATTTATATATATATATATATATATATATATATATATATATATATATATATATAT
>NC_030442.2:16215000-16217500 GCF_001660625.3 Ictalurus punctatus
TACCACACACACACACACAAAATGACTCTTCAGCCCTAATGTGTCCAAGTGGTCATGAGATCCAGACCTCACCGTGGATCAGATTAGTAAATCAATATTTTGTGACTACAACATAGGAAAAATCCCCCATTTTTTTTCTTTAAATGTTTTCCTAGTACATTACTCACAATGCCGTTCATCTACCTTCGAGCTCTCTTCGTACTGCTAACACTTAGAAAGGAAGATTTAAAACACACTCGATATTTTGCAAATGTACACGGCGGAGTCACTTAAAAGCTCTACATCATGCTGCATTGTTCGTTACTGCATGCAGGGGGTCACTTATATAAAACTATAATCCTGTTATACATGTGATCCTTTAGAACGTCTAACTACGTGGGCTAAGAGTTTGAACAGTTCAAGCACTCTTGATGCACTTGATGCACGCCCGACTTTTATTTTCTCCATATTTTATGGAAAACACATCATTTATTACATGCACAGATTCCCTTTCTGATATGTATAGACCACTAACGACTCACACAAACCCCGAACACACGGCTATGAAAGTGTGAATGATGGGAATGCTTTTGTGCATCATTCACACTCGAGCTGTAATAACATTTACTCAGGTTTCTTACGATTTATATAACGGGAAGGAGAAGTTTCCTTGGTGAAAACGTCTCACGTCCACGTGGGAGAAAGAAAGAATAGTTCGTATACAATAGCAGGAAAAAGTGCTGCAGATTTTCCCCGAGGAAATGTGCAGACTGATGGAAATGCCGGAACCTGCCAATCATAACGCCTCAAACACGTTCACTTCCTGTTGCACGGCACGAGCACTTCCTTTCAGGACACTCACGACGCTTCTTGTTCTTCATCGCGGAAGGATCACGCAGGAAAGTCTTTCACATAACTCGCAGGACACGTGAACATTCTCTTTTGATAAATTCTCTTTTGAAGATCTGGCGCCCTCGGTGAATATGAGCACAGAAGGCTGTGAAAGACTGTCTTCATTGTTTACATTTTCGATCTTTCGTTAAAAAATAAATTAATTAATTAATTAAAAATCACAAAAATACTCTGTTCTCATGGATATCAAGCAATTGCAAACACAACACAGGTGTGCAACAATTATTGGTCCCCCTATGAATTCATATGAGAAAAAATATATTTGAAGTATATTCCCATTGATATTTTACATTTGTTTAGTACACCTTGGTGACTAGGAACAGGAAATTGTTCAACCTTGACTTCCTGTTTCACAGGGGTATAAATATGAGGTAACACGTAGGCCAAATTCGCTTAGTCATTTATAACAATGGGTAAGAGCGAGGAATAAAGCTGTGACGTGCGGAAAAAGGTTGTTTAGCTTCACAAAATGGGGCGTGTCTATAAGAAAATAGCAGGAGCATTGGAAACGCCCATTTCCACCATCAGGGCAATAATTAAGAGGTTCCAGAAATGTTATGAATCGACCTGGAATTGGACGTGTGTCTATATCGTCTCAACGCACTGTGAAGAGGACGGTCCGAGTGGACAAAACATCTCCAAGGATCACAGCTGGAGAGTCGTAGAAGTTAGTTGCGCCTTGGGGTCAGAACGTCTCCAAAACTACAATCTGAAGTCATCTACATCACCACAAGGTGTTTGGAAGGGTTTCAAGAAAAAAGCCTTTACTCTCATCCAAAAACTCTTCAGTGTGCCAGACACTACTGGAACTTCAGATGGGATCGGGTTCTACGGTCAGATGAAACCAAAATAGAGCTCTTTGGTAATAAAGACCAGAGGTGGTTTTGGCGCACACAGAGAGGTAGCCGTATGGAAAAATACCTCATGCCCTCGGTTAAATATGGTGGTGGATCTTTAATGTACTTGGGGCTGTTTTTCTGCCAGAGGATCTGGACATTTTGTTAGGCTACATGGCATCATGGACTCTACGGAGCGTCAAACGGGCCGTGGTTGGATCTTCCAGCAGGACAACGATCCAAAACATACATAAAAATCAACACAAGAATGGTTTACTGACCGCAAAATCAAGCTCCTGCCATGGCCATCCCAGTCCCCTGACCTGAACCCCATAGAAAACCTGTGTGGTGAACTGAACCACACCAGCGTGGACCTCGAAATGTGAAGGATCTGGAGAGATTCTGTACGGAGGAACGCTCTCAGATCCCTCGCCATGTGTTCTCCGACCTCATCAGGCGTTATAGGAGAAGACTCCGAGCTGTTCTCTTGGCAGAGAGCTAACACAAAGTATTGACTAAAAGGGTGCAATAATTGTGGCACACACATATTTAACAATTTTTAAAAAAAATGAAATTAAGAAGAAGGAAGAAAGAAAAAAAAAAAAAAAGATCTCTCGATATCCACGATATCTCATTAAAGTGTCTCGTGACAGAATCGAGCACAATATCGATGTTAAATCGTCGTCACAGTCGGCTATAAAGCGGTACAGAAAATGGATGGATGGATGACCTGGTGCTTCGGGGTGAGCGCGTGTAAAATATTCATTTTCTTT
>NC_030442.2:16222500-16225000 GCF_001660625.3 Ictalurus punctatus
TACTAAATTATTTAGATTTATTTTGGAATTTTTTTTTAACCACGACAAAACTTCCCTAGTTCCATTTGTGCTACTCCAGAGTTTTGATGACTTTATTATTATTATTATTATTATTATTATTATTATTATTATTATTATTATTATTATTATTACTACTACTACTAAAATGTGGGGAAAATAAATAAATAAAAATAAAGAATGAGCGTCTAAATTTTTAACCGGGAGAGTGTGTGTGTGTGTGTGTGAAGTAAAACCCTTTTCTACACTTGTACTGATTTCAAGTCTTAATCCATCAGAGGAAGATCATCTCGTTCTGGAGAAATAAACGCCTGTGAGTGCGAATGATCTGCCGAAAGAACAAGTCTAGAAATGGAACTGACAATCGAGAGCGTTTATAAAAAAGTGCCCTTAATCTCAAGGTGTTCTCGCTGGTTAAGACGCGAGAACGTCGTTTGATCAAAGCGGAATAAAAAAACACGGCATTACTGCTGCAGTTATGGGCTTTGCCTAAATGAAAGCACTACTGCGCATGCTCTGCTCATGTCCAGCGAAAACAAAATCTGTTCGTCATTTCGACGACGTGATTAACTTCGATCACAAGGCCACGTTTCCACGACTGGATGAGCACGGTCAACAAGATAAAACCGAGAGACGGAGAGGAGGAAACAAGATAGGGAAAGGTTCAAAGGTCTTTCTCGGATTGCTAGATATTAATGTTTGAGAGGCAGATGCAGATGATCGGGCGAAACGGTTTGAACAGTACTGAAGAGAGCAAACACGGGCTAAACACGGCTGCTCGTAATGAGCCGTCGCGAGCGATGGTTGATATTGTTGATATAGTTGATATTAAGCTCTGTTATCAGAATCACGATTCTAGAAGGAGCAGTGGCGGCTGACCGGTTACGAGTTTAAACTAGGAATCGATCGGGAAGACGTGCGCCCGAAAAGCAAGGAGTACCACGGGGTCACTACTGAGACCTGCAGCGAAACCCTTAACCTTCAAGGATGATAAACGTACGGTGGATTGGGAAAGTATTCGTTCAGACCCCTTTGCTCGTGGCACGCTTTATCGTGTTTATGGTGGATTTTCAATACGTAAAACCCACCCATGATGATAAAGTGAAAACAATGTACCAAGAGGTTTTCAGAATAGAATTAAATAAAAAGATCCATCAGAAACTTGTCAAAAGTATTCAGAGCCTTTATTTAAATACTTCGACAGCAATTACATCTAGACGTCTTCTGGGAGACGTCTCGGCAAGCGTCGCGCATCCGGATCCGTGCAGTTCATCTCGCTCTTCATGGCAGTTCCCCTCAAGGTCCGTCAGAACGGATGGCGAGCGGTCGGTGAGCTACCGTCTTCAGGTCTCTCCACAGATGTTCGATGGGGACACTAAAGGTCATTCGGGGACTTGCCCTGAGGCCACGCCGGTGTTGTTTTTGGCTGTATGCTTAGGGTCGTGTTGAAAGGTGAACTGTCGTGAGTCTGAGTTTGCATTTCCTGTCCCTGCTGCTGAGAAAGACGCCCATGGCGTGATGCAGCCACCACCGCGTTTCAGCGTCGGGACGGTATTAGTCAGGTGATGTGCAGTACCTGGCTTTTTAGCACTTGCACAGTGCGTGTTGTTCGACCCTTTATGCTGTCGTATGCCTTTAACTCGACAGCGGCTTGTGTCTTGCCACTTTTTGATTTACGGAGTGCTGCGGAGACGGTTGTCCATCCGGCACGTCCTCCGATCTCTGCACAGGTCTTGTGGAGCTCTGTACGAGTGACTCTTGCGATCGTTCTTTCCTCCCTGACCAAGGGCCTTCTTTGGCCAGACAGCCAACGCTAGGAAGGTTCGAGGTTGTGCCAAGCTTTTCCCGTTCCAAAACGACCGAGGCCGAAGTGGTCCTGGCAACACTCGAAGCCTTAGAAACCGCTCTATATCCTCGCCACCATTTGATCACAGAGATCCACAGATACGTTTCTTAGGCTTCATGGCCTGGTCTTCCCCTGACCATGGCGTGTAAACTGTGGGTCCTTATAAACCCTTTCCAAACTATGTCCAATCGACTCAAATGGCCCCGACCGAGTTCTAGACGACATCTTCAAGGATAATAAACGCGAACAGGACGCACCGGACCATCATTTGAAAAACTGTCAATTATATCAGTTAAAAATGAAATCCACAACATAATAAAGCACGAAAAAGGAAAAGCGAGAAGGAAAGGGGTCCGGATACTTTCCGAACCCACTGTAAGTTCGTACTAACAAGGGTGGACGAATAAATTACAATCGAGCCGCGTTAAAAAGCTCTAACGTGATGTTCAGTCCCATGTTTCTGTCGCCCGGAAACCGAACTCACGACTAAATTGTTGTAGCTACTTAGACAGCTAATATGTTATAAAGTATTCTAGTTAAGTATATTAATACAGACTAAGTTTATGATTATTTTCCATTTTTAATGACGTTTCTATAACGTAGCACATCATGTTTACAACCTCAGACTTGTTCTCT
>NC_030442.2:16230000-16252500 GCF_001660625.3 Ictalurus punctatus
TAAAAGCAGCTCCATCTGTGTGACTGATACGACACAGTGAGAATGAGAAAAACGGAAGGAAAAAACAGTAAAATGAGGGTGTGAAGGCGGCGTGAGCAGCGTCTCTCAGCACTGAGGCCAAACCGCATCCCTCCCACACACACTCTCCATCACAACACGGCAGCCATGGGCCACATCTGTGAGTGGAGCCGTGTAACCACGCAGGGCAAATGGAGAGCCAACATGGCCAGCAAGCAGCACAGTGGAAAAACCACTTAAGCATACTAGCGTGAGATGCATTTATTAAAAAAAAAAAAAAAAACACAACCTCCCCACTAACTCGGTAACAGTGGGACTATCAAACTAGCGCATTAACTCGGTGACGGTGGGATTATAAAGCGAGGACGTGACTCGGTGACGGTGGGATTATAAAGAGAGGACGTGACTCGGTGACGGCGGGATTATAAAGAGAGGACGTGACTCGGTGACGGCGGGATTATAAAGCGAGGACGTGACTCGGTGACGGCGGGATTATAAAGCGAGGACGTGACTCGGTGACGGTGGGATTATAAAGCGAGGACGTGACTCGGTGACGGTGGGATTATAAAGCGAGGACGTGACTCGGTGACGGTGGGATTATAAAGAGAGGACGTGACTCGGTGACGGTGGGATTATAAAGCGAGGACGTGACTCGGTGACGGTGGGATTATAAAGCGAGGACGTGACTCGGTGACGGTGGGATTATAAAGCGAGGACGTGACTCGGTGACGGTGGGATTATAAAGCGAGGACGTGACTCGGTGACGGCGGGATTATAAAGAGAGGACGTGACTCGGTGACGGCGGGATTATAAAGAGAGGACGTGACTCGGTGACGGCGGGATTATAAAGCGAGGACGTGACTCGGTGACGGCGGGATTATAAAGCGAGGACGTGACTCGGTGACGGCGGGATTATAAAGCGAGGGCGTGACTCGGTGACGGCGGGATTATAAAGCGAGGGCGTGACTCGGTGACGGCGGGATTATAAAGCGAGGACGTGACTCGGTGACGGCGGGATTATAAAGCGAGGACGTGACTCGGCGACGGCGGGATTATAACGCGAGGACGTGACTCGGTGACGGCGGGATTATAAAGCGAGGACGTGACTCGGTGACGGCGGGATTATAAAGCGAGGGCGTGACTCGGTGACGGCGGGATTATAAAGCGAGGACGTGACTCGTAACGGTGGGATTATAAAGCGAGGACGTGACTCGGCGACGGTGGGATTATAAAGCGAGGGCGTGACTCGGTGACGGCGGGATTATAAAGCGAGGACGTGACTCGGTGACGGCGGGATTATAAAGCGAGGACGTGACTCGGTGACGGTGCGATTATAAAGCGAGGACGTGACTCGGTGACGGCGGGATTATAAAGCGAGGACGTGACTCTGTGACGGCGGGATTATAAAGCGAGGACGTGACTCTGTGACGGCGGGATTATAAAGCGAGGACGTGACTCGGTGACGGCGGGATTATAAAGCGAGGACGTGACTCGGTGACGGCGGGATTATAAAGCGAGGACGTGACTCGGTGACGGCGGGATTATAAAGCGAGGACGTGACTCGGTGACGGTGGGATTATAAAGCGAGGACGTGACTCAGTGACGGTGGGATTATAAAGCGAGGACGTGACTCGGTGACGGTGGGATTATAAAGCGAGGACGTGACTCGGTGACGGTGGGATTATAAAGCGAGGACGTGACTCGGTGACGGTGGGATTATAAAGCGAGGACGTGACTCGGTGACGGCGGGATTATAAAGCGAGTGCGTTCACTAGAAAGATCTGTTTACAATCCACTAGTGAACTTGAAATCGACTGACAGACATGAGAATGAGCGAGCGGTGCGTGTCGGGAAGACACGGCGTCAGCGTGTTGGACTCGGACGTCCGCTCGAGTAATAACGCCGCGTCGGCGGTGTAAAAAAGTCGAGTGTTTGCTCATCGAAACGCAGGATCATCCGCTCCGTGCGTTTAGATCGGACACTCGCTCTTCACCTCTCCTACACTCGCCACCTTTCCCTCTTCACCTCTCACCGTATCTTTTCTCGCAACGCTCCACTAACAGCCCGTTACTCTGGGAAGGAAAAAGGAAATAAAGTCTCAGATCACGAATCTGCACCGTTCCGTGCAAAAGACCGGCTGGAGAGAAGATGTAATAAAGAAGACATTATACGAACAGACATTATCGTTAAGCCACGCCATGAACGACGTTATCTTCGATTAAATATACGGAAACAGAAAAGGAACGTGATAAAAAAAAAAAAGCACGCGTCTCAGTAAACCGGTGGGCCGAGGCCACACTCTCTGGATCATCAGACTTTAGAAGATCGCATCTAAAGCCGTCACCATGATGTACGATTTTGGCTATGAAAGTTTTTTAGCACATAGCACCGTTCCCATTCTCTCTTTAAGGACTATTGGGCTTTAATGAAACAGAAAAAGGGGTTGTTGGGACAAACAGAAGAGAGAGAGAGAGAGAGAGAGAGAGAGAGAGAGAGAGAGCGCAATCTTTCACAGGAAATATCTTCCACCCTCATAAAAGGACATCAGTGATATCCTTAGGAAATAAAGACAATAGTAATCTCACAACACCATGGTGGGGTCATTTACAGGGAACTCCCAGCAGTAAGAGAGTGTGTGTATGTGAGAGAGAGAGAGAGAGAGAGAGAGAGAGAGAGAGAGCACCACTTGACTAACTATACAGTCATGAGAAAAATTAAGTACACTCCATGGAAATTGTTGGCTTTTTTGACATGTCTGGACAAGCGAAGGACAAACCTTTGATCATCTTTGAAACCTATTAATAAAGTTGAACAGCTTTTTTAATTGTTTATTCAACAGAAATATATCAATAGATGTGATATCCTTGTGTGGAAAAACTAAGTACACCCTCGGTCTCAGAAGCTAGTATCGGCCGCTTTAGCAGAAATAACTTGTCCACCAGGCTTGCTGGAATTTTCTGGCCACTCTTCCATGCGGTATTCTTTCAGTTGCAAGATGTCTGCGGGTTTTCTTTCACGTTCCGCTCGTTTCGAATCCCTCCATAACATTTTCGATGGGATTCAGAACCCGGGCTTTGACTGAGAACGTTCCATAACCCTCTGCTCGTGTGATTAGGATTATTATCCCGTTGAAACGTCCGCTTTCGGTTCAACTTCAACTTCCGGACAGACGGCCTCATGTTATCTTCGAGCAGTCTTTGACGTGATGCAGAATTCATAGTCGGATCAATGAACGCACGCTGTCCAGTCCCTGAAGCGGCGAAGCAACCCCAAGCCGTAACATTTCCACCACCGTGCTTCACAGTTGGTATGAGGTGCTTCTTTGGTCCGCGTCAAACATGTCTGCCGTTACTATAGCCAAGCAACTCTATCTTCGATTGGTCTGTCCAGAGCATGTTATTCCATGTGCTCATTGTTAAGCTGTAGTTTTTCTTTTTCCTGGCACGCCTCCCGTGCAGGTCAAATCTGTGCAATCTCTTTCTGATCGTAGAAGCGCGCACTTTGACACCAACAGTTGCAAGACCTACTAGCAGATCCCGTGATGAGATTTCGGGGTCCTTAGAGACTTGTTTTCGCATCAGACGGTCCGCTCTTGGGCTGAATTTGCTAAATTTGTTCAACTTGACAGCCATCGCAATACTCGGAATCCATCTATTCCATCTGATCGTTTTGAGCCTAGTGAGTGCTCTTCCGTTTTGTTTACGATTTCGTCTACGTGAATCCGGATCGATAAGAAAACGCCTCTTTTTCTCGACGTTTCGGCCTTCCGTCCACGTGATTTTTTTTTTTTTTTTTTTTGGTCCGGCGAAAATAAAGCTCTCCGCAAACGCTCTCCCGGGCGGATAAATGTGAAAAACGCCGTTTTCGATATCCAGAAACGATGATGTGGTGTATTTTTTTTTTTTAAGTCATGTGGTGCAGTCATGTGACCCGTTCAACTCGAAACAAACAAGATCCCTTTATGAGAACGGAGCGTTTTTACCGCCGTGTTTACTACGCAACACAACACGGTGGTTAGGAAGTTCCTAAATAACTCATTTCCATGTCGTTTGGGGTGGGGTGGGGGGGGGGGGGGGCAAAAACATTTCTATTTTCAAAAACGCAAATCATGTTTGTCCACGGTCTGGTTCCTCCCACCCCCCCCCCCTCCCTCCACCCACGGACGGCCAAACAAACAGATGACGACGTGCTAAATTTCACGTACTCACCGTGTGCGCTCACTCAGGCGGTCATCCTGCAGTTAGCCGTGTGTTTTACAGTTCCAGGCTCCTCGAGACTGAACACGGACCTCACGACCTAAACAGAAATAGACGTGAAAGTCACTAAAAGTTATTAAAAGTCCAGCTTTGATGTTTCGAACAGTTTTAGACGGCAGACTTGCTAACTGCTTGCTCAGATCGGTTCATTTTTTAGTCATTTTCTCTTCTTACACTCATTGAGCTCGGTAGTAACACACACACACACACACACACACACACACACACACACACACACAATGTAAACGATGTTTAAGCAGATGCATTGAGTTGAGCATCTGAGTACATGTCGTACACTGTTGTGCTTTAAATATCAGCTATTCTAAATTTTAAGAGTAGACACACCATGTAACCCGTTAGAACACCGACATCAGAGTACTATCTGTGTGTGTGTGTGTGTGTGTGTGTGTGTGTGTGTGTGTTAAACATGGCTAAATGTATCGGATGTACCCATAGACTCATTTTGTCATTACAGTCCGTCATCAGAAATTAGCTGACTCACCCGCATTAGTCCGCGCGTGTGTGTGTGCGCGCGCGTGTGTGTGCGTGTGTTTCAAATGGTCAGTATTCATTGACTGTAGTTTATTTAATTATGGTTACGGTTTCCTTCGTTAATTATTTCAGAGCTTTCTTTTTCGTATCTGGTTTATATAAGCTGAAGATTTGCTAATGCTAGGGAGCGCGTGCGAGTTTAACGTCTAGTAATTTCAAAAACAAACAAACAAACAAACAAACAAACAAACAAACAAATAGTTCAGTTGTATGTCTGATCATGTTTGATAAGGCGGGGAAAAAAAAAAATCAGAGACAAAAAGTAACTTTTCTACAAAGCACACAGGATAAAAAAAACTAATTCGTTATTAAAGACGCACTGGTTTTAACTGGTTTTAACTGGTTTTCCCGACCTTCCCTTCCGTATTCATGAATCGCTTAGGAATACACACCGTCAGACAGAAGGTTTTTGAACCCCATTTGCTGCGTCAGCATTCTGGTTACATCCTCTAGAGTTCGAAAATCTTCGTGAGACATAGTAAGCGAACCGAGGAATCTTCGTCACCGTCGAATGCCACGATCTTTGGATTTTAATAAAAACATTTTTCATTTTCAGCAAACTCTAATAAAACGGGTCGTTCGACGTGCGTCTCCCTCTCAGTTAAACGCATCTCGCGTTGCTCTCGCATCTGAAATAGAAATAAATAAATAAATAAATAAATAAATAAATATAAAGGGTTGATGTTGAATCCTGAGATGGAGATCTACAGCCAAGAAACGCAACCAGAAGAGTTATGTAACTTTTACAGCCAACCCGAAACTTATGTAACTTTCTAACTCTGTCACAACACACACACACACTCGTCCAAAGTATTGACAGAACTGCCTTCAGGCTTCACCTGCCCAAAATAAATGAGTTATTTTATTTTTATTGTAATGAGAATGAGGCTACAGTAGTGATGCATGGATGATTTTATTTATTTATTTATTCCCCCCCCCCCCCCCCATTTTCAATATGAGGAAAAGTTATAGAATTAGGATATGATGGAGGAAATGGCCCAGGCGTGAAGGCTTGACGCTTCTGTGTGGTGCGTAAGATCTGTGTCCATGCCATGTGGGGGGGGTGGGGGGTGGGGGGGGGATATATACATATTTAATCAGCAGATCAAACTGCGAAATGTCTTAGCGGTGGAAAAAGTCTTCGTATTACGGCCGAATGAAAGAGATACTTCCTTTCATCGAAGGAGAAGGCATCCTCGCCTCTTTTCCACGCAGCCCTCGTTCGTTTTTATTGCGAAGACGGATAAAACGAAATAGAAAAACGTGTCTCATCTGTCGACTCTGCTCTCTCCACACTCTTCTCCTCTGTCGCGCTGATCTCAAAGCTCTCGTTGTGCGAGTAGCTGGGTGCCTCAGTGTTCAATTACACTGTTTCAGCTGTGTGTGTGTGTGTGTGTGTGTGTGTGCGCACCCTAGTTCTGTTACACACTGTTTTTGTCGCTGTGGCTATGAGCAGTGGAATGCGCTACAAAAGCTGGAGTTTAAAGCGTTACGCAAGTAAAAACATGCTAGCCTGTTTGGACACCTACACACTTTCTCTCTCTCTCTCTCTCTCTCTCTCTCTCTCTCACTCTCTCTCTCTCACTCTCAAACACACACACACCATCATCAAGAGTGCTTTCAATTTTAAAGGGCAAAAGCCAGGAACAAAGGCAGTCCTCTTTTCCTTTTCTGTGTGTGCTAAACTGATGTTTGTTGGTGTTTACAGGTTTGCGCTTATATAACATAACATACACACACATTTTCCATTGATCACCCCCCCCACCACCACCAGCCCTTTTCCTTCTGGGCTTTGGTGTAAAAGTGGATACTAAAACTTTACCAATGATTAAACTGTTAAAAATAGTCCGGTATACCATTTCCAGATGAACAATGAGGTATTATATGCACTTAACATGTTGTTCGTTAGATAAAGGGAGGGAACGGTACCATAGGGAAGGGAAGGGAAGTGCAAGAAATGGCAAGGTAGGGAAGGGTAGGTTATTGTAGAATAGGGAAGGGAATGGAAGGGTAGGGTAAGGTGAAGTAAGGTAGGGTAAGGTAAATGAGGGTAGGGTAAAAAAAGGTAAAGTAAGGTAGGGTAAAGTAAAGTAAGATAAAGTAAGGTAAGATAAAGTAAGGGAGAGTAAAGGATTGTAAAGTAAGGGAGAGTAAAGAATTGTAAAGTAAGGCAGGGTAAAGAATTGTAAAGTAAGGGAGAGTAAAGGATTGTAAAGTAAGGGAGAGTAAAGAATTGTAAAGTAAGGCAGGGTAAAGTATTGTAAAGTAAGGTAAGATAAAGTAAGGCAGGGTAAAGGATTGTAAAGTAAGGCAGGGTAAAGAATTGTAAAGTAAGGCAGGGTAAAGAATTGTAAAGTAAGGTAAGATAAAGTAAGGGAGAGTAAAGGATTGTAAAGTAAGGCAGGGTAAAGGATTGTAAAGTAAGGTAAGATAAAGTAAGGGAGAGTAAAGGATTGTAAAGTAAGGCAGGGTAAAGAATTGTAAAGTAAGGCAGGGTAAAGTATTGTAAAGTAAGGGAGAGTAAAGAATTGTAAAGTAAGGTAAGATAAAGTAAGGGAGAGTAAAGTAAGGCAAGGAAACAGACAGACAGGATTAGTGAATCCATTAATTGAATCTTCCTCCAATTCATGACAGATTTTTTTTGTTTAGTCTGTCTGTCTCTCTCTCTCTCTCTCTCTCTCTCTCTCCAAACCACACACTAACAAAACCTCTCAAAAGTCTGTAACCTTGAAATATGCACAACACACACACGCGCACACACAAACACACGTGAGAACGGAAGAAGGTATGTAGTATTAAAGCGCTCATTTGTCTTTTTCACACTCAACCGCTCTTGAGCTCAATTATACAACCTCGCCTGTGTGTGTGTGTGTGTGTGTGTGTGTGGTGAGAGAGATGTGGAGTTTGTGTGTGAGCGAGAGGGCTGTTGGTTGATTATTAGCTTAACTGTAATGACAGTGCCGTCACTGATCATTACTCATCCTCCTTTGAACACACTCACACACACACACACTTTTCTCCTTCTGCTGGACAAGAGACGTACAAAGCACAGATTCCCTCACACGCACAAACCAACTCTCACACACATCCACGATACAGCATCTCAGCAGTGAGCTTTGCATTGTGGTGTAAACATCGCTGTGTATTCTGGAGTAAACAGTCATACTGAAAGGACAGACTGATGGACACATCGCGATAAAAAAAAATTTTTTTTTAAAATTGCAGTTTAAAAACAAAATAAACACCTCCATCTACCTCCGCTCGTTTCTGTAGTCACAAAAATAATAATAAAAATCAAATCAAATCACTGCCATCTCATCCGTCAATCGTACACTAAGCACAGCTAATGCTTTTCCGGCTGTTTCTTTTAAAACAGCAGGCTAAATTAGGCAACTACGATATCACCTGGAGTAAAGCGCTATCCACCCTCTTCTGCATACGCGAGTATATGGGTGATCGTTGTTTTTGACCACTCGGGATTCTACTTATCCCTTTTATTTCCCTCCTTCGAAGGTATTTTCAAAAATCAATGATTGAAAAAGAAGTCTACCTTGTTGGTGTTTATTCCATCCGCTATTATATTTCATGTGCAGCTCTCAATCAAGAACACTAGGGGGCATTTCCATCCATCCATCCATCCATTTTCTGTACCATTTTTCCTACATAGGAGCGTGGGAAGTCTGGAGCCGAGGAACAACCTGGACAGCCAGGGGACAATCGCACACCCGTTCACACACTATGCAAACTCGGCGCACACAGAACGGAGGCGGAAATCGGACCCCGAACCTCGGAGGCGCGAGGCGAACGTGCTAACCGCTGAGCCACCGTGCACTAGAGGACGTTTCATCAAATGTGATCGCCTGACACGACGGTCAATCATCAGCTGTGTGAAATCAGTTCGGTCACAACGTTCTTAGATCTGTATTGTTTTGGACTGTACGGTGCTAAAGAGCTTATCCTGATACAAAAAAAAAAAAAAAAAAAAAGCTGTGTGAATCTACCGTCTGCTCTGGAAAGAAATCAGCCCAAGCCTCTACTTCATACCATACTGTTTATTTTGTAAAGTTACGAACGTTTTGCTCCACAAAAGTATAAAAATAAGCTGTATTTACCACCATGCTAGCACATTTATACTGGCCTAGCCTGGCTAAATGTAACGTATAGCAGTACAAGGACTTTTTCCTGCTCGGTTAATCCGTTTTATTCATTATTTGTGTGCGTTATTCGGTTTCGGGTGGAGAAAAACCCTCCGATTTGCCATTACGTTTCAACCCTTAAGAGAAGACACCTTCAGAGTGCTCATTGTGAAGGGTGTAGCCTTGGGAAAGAAAAATAACGCCGTCATGATCACTTCAGTACTGACCACAGCCGCCATTTCAGATTCTGCGTCATTATTCCCGGCTTACGCCGACACCCCGGACGACGTGGGACGCTCCGCGAGTGTCGTCTGATTCTTACTGGAACTAAAACGCACTAAAACATCGCAAAAACATCTGCGGTTGTGCATCGTCAGAAATCGGCTCAGCAGTCGGTCATATTCGACAATTTCCCAGATTATTATGGGATTTTGTACTTTTATTGTTATTATTATTACTATTATGTTCTCTCAAGCAGTAAACGGCAGCCCCTTCCTAACTACTGACACGTTCATAAAGGCGGTGATTAAATGGGTGCGTTATGGCAGGGTGCTACAAAAGCAGTGTGTGTGTGTGTGCGCGCGCACACGCGCACACACACACACACACACACACGAGTGTGCGAGAGATAAAGCCGAGTATGAGCCGACGTGTACAGACAGGACATTGCAGGTGAGTCCTTGGTGTGTAATTTCTTCCTGGCCCTAAAGTATGTCTCAGCTTTGAAACACACACCACATAATACTTTTGTCTTGTGTGTGTTACGTGTAGTAAAGGTGGAGTAAATCTTTAAAAAATAATAAATAATTAATCGAATAATAAATAATCGATTCTCGCTAGCGATCTTTATCGAAATAGAGTAGCTTTTCTATTTTTTGGGCATTAAAAATAAAAATGCTAATTTGTTTTTGGTACCAAAAAAAAAAAAAAATTAAAAAAAAAAAAAAAAACGAAGCACTTTGTCTACCGCTAAATCGATACACACACAAATAAATCTTAGATCTTAGGCCATTTTGTGCTAGCATGAGGATATACAGTATGTTCAGTAGAGGTGACGAAGCATTTCTGGAAGTTGCTCTGGATGACGGCTGTAAATGTAAAACGGACAACAACAGTAGCTGTCCTCTTTTTAAACGTCTATGCTTCATTTAGCGGACGCTTTTATCCAAATGAGGAAATACCAGCAAAGTGATATATCAAGCGGAGAACAATACAAGTAGTGCGACCGTGCTAGATTCATCGTTCGGTTCTAGAGAAGCAAAGTGCGTAGAGGCGTAAGAGTCAGAGTATGTTGTTTTGTTTTGTTTTTACTTATTTATTTAAAATAATGTAGGGGTCGGTATGTTAGGGGTTAGTTAAAGTTCTCAGCGAAGAGATGGGTCTTCAGCCGGATTGAGGTTGGAAGTTCGTCCCACCACTGACGGACGGTGAGTGTGAAGGTTCTAGAAAGGGACCTTGAGCCACGAGGAGTAGGCGCTACTGACCGATCGCAGGTTGCGTGAGGGAACGTGAACCTCGAGGAGAGTGTTGAGGTAGGAGGGTGCTGATCCAGACGAGGTCTTGTACGTGAGCATCAAAGCGGTGCAAAAAAAAAAAAACAGTCCGATTTACATCGGAGCTAAATTGACATGGAGCAAATCTAACTTGCTCGTAAGGGTCATCTTGATGTCTAGCAACCAAATGCTAGTTCACTTAGCGCTAACGTTTTTATCTAACCTGATAATTCAGGCCTTAAAGTTCCTTTTCAGAAATTGTCATGTTAAGCGATATTTCCACATGCTTATTTATAAACGGACATGACGGCGCGACGCTGTGATTTAATTTCTTTCGGCTGCAGTCTGCTTAAAAAAAAAAAGAAGAAATGAACGAATGAATAAGTAAATAAATAAATAAATAAATAAATAAATAAATAAACAAACGGACAAACGGTGACGTGTTCGGAATATCGTCGGGAAATCAGAAGCTCGGATCACGACGGGCGAAAATTGTCCGTGCTCTCTGGGTAGGAGCGACGCCATTGGTCTCTTTCCCGTCAATCACGGCGATGCTAACCGATCGTGTTCATCTGTGAACTCGTGTATGTGGAAGAGGGTCGAAATGTTCGACTGTCTCGGAGGAAGCGCGTGCGTCTGTCGACCTCACACTCGATAGACCGGAGCCGTCTGGTGATGTAAGGAACTGGCAGATGACCAAACTGGGGGGAAATACTGAGAAAATAAACACTGAAAAGGCAGTCTTGCAGTTAAAGTCTGGTCTTGAGGATGAATCAGAATCCGTCTTGCAAATAAACCTACACCGGTCTCGCCAGTCACGCTAACCTGCTATTTCTGATGAAGTCTGCCTCGTTCGTTTGTTTCTGGTTGCTTGCTTTCAGCCTGCATGCATTACGCTGGTCTGAGTATTTTTTTTTTTCCCCCCCTTTTGGTTGGTTGGTTTTTGTTCTTTTTTTTCCTTCAGCATGCAGGTTTCAGTACTAAAAGCAGCCACACAAAAGCAGAAGACAAAACTTGCCATTTTCTGAGCACACATAAGCATCAAGGCCAGTCAGAAATGTCTTCTACACAACCTAACCACACACACACACACACACACACACACACACACACACACACACACACACACACACACACACACACGCGCGCGCGCGTTTTCTTTCATTTCCTTAGCAACCATGACTCATTTCCCCAACAACGCTGCAGAACAGAACCACATACAAAGAGAACCAGACAGAAAGAGAAACAGATTTGATGGAAGATAACCGAATTAACTTTTCTGTGGGTTGCAGGCATCCAGCGGGCAAATTAGAAGAAAGGAGAAGCATGTTTTCGACAGCCCTTATAGATGCATTTTCACAAAGCCTACTGTACACACACACACACACACATATATATATATAAGCATGCACCCTGACCTTGCAAAGCGCAGTGTATTAGACGCGACGATTACGTCTAGCTATTATTCAGACTAGCTACAGCAGCCAATTTTAAGAATCGTCAAACGAAGCAGGTGAGGATTAGCGCATTCTCATAAATCTCCATTAAAGTAAGAAAAACAACCCCATCCTCTTTTCTCTACACGGTATCCTGGATGACTATTTCTACCAAGAGCTCTTTTATCTCACACTAGCATATGGGACGCATCCAACAGAACGTCTGTTTGGGCAATTCCTTCAATCTGTACTTTCAAATGCACCGGTATCCATTACTTCACCTCTGAGTAACGCGGGACAGAATGGAAACTATGCGACGTTAAATGAGGATCGCGTGGTAAAATTTCAGCCGCTGCAGATATTGCTGGTTTGGCTAGAAAACAGAAGCCACTCCTGCTTTATCGGTCTCTTGAGATGAGCTCTGCTTTTCTCTTTGTCCCTCCTGCACATTCTCTTCTCCATATGTGCAGTCATTACAGATGATTACTTTCTGCTCTACGGGATCTCTGTGGCACAACACGTTGGCAAGAATTAAATAATTAAATCAGGCTATAATGATTACTTGCATACTCATCACACTACCTACACACATCAGTGTTAAGCAGCAGGATTTATAAAAAAAAACGAGCTCTAGAGTAACAGGCAAGAAGAGAGAGAGATAAAATGCGCTCAAAGCAGTGTAGCATCATAGTACTGTTTGTATGTATGTGTGTGTGTGTGTGTGTGTGTGTGCATGAAGGATCATCAACGTGCATTTTAAACATGCATAGAGATCAATTCTGCAGATGCATATACGTAAATCTGCAGCGCATGCAACGTGTTGGCTTGTGATTCTGTGTTCTGATGAGAGCTTTTTCAAAGCGACTGTGGAAGAGGAGGGGCAAAGAGGAAATGAAACAAACGAGCAGTGAAGAGCCTCTTTAAAAGGAGAGAGGAAGAGAACTGAACGCTGAAATATATGAGTGGGTGGAAGGATGGATTGACGGACAGGCAGTTTTGTGGGTGGTTGGGTGGATAGATGGTTGGTTGATGGACAAACAGATAAGTAGGTTGACTGGATGGATTAATGGATGGATGGACAGAAATAGACAGGTAGGTTGGATGGATGGAGGGAGGGACGTAGGTAGGTTGGGTGGATGGACGGACAGACGTAGGTAGGTTGGGTGGATGGATGGAGGTATGTATGCATGCATGGATGGATGGTTGGACAGATAGACAGACATGTAGGTTGGATGGGTAGATGCATGCATGCATGCATGGATGGATGGACAGAGGGATGGATGCATGCATGGATGTATGGTCAGATGGACAGACATGTAGGTTGGTTGGATGGATAGATGGATGGATGGATGGATGGATGGACAGAGGGATGGATGCATGCATGGATGTATGGTCAGATGGACAGACATGTAGGTTGGTTGGATGGATAGATGGATGGATGGACAGAGGGATGGATGCATGCATGGATGTATGGATGGATGGTCAGATGGACAGACATGTAGGTTGGTTGAATGGATAGATGGATGGATGGATGGATAGATGGATTTCTGGGTGGGTACACTGTATGGCTGGTTGGGTAAATGGATGTATGGACAGCTAGATGGGTGGGCAGTTAAAAAAAAATGGATGGATGGGTTTTCACTTTCTGCATAGCTCTATTGCTAATGTTCCCCCTGTCTGTAAAGTTACAGGATCATTAACATTCCAACACAGTCTACTCATTAAAGTCTATTTAAAAAAAAAAAAAAGTCTTGCTGCTATTTGGCTGACAACTTTTACCTCGGTGTGAATTGTTATTTTTAATTAACAGTACTTATTTAAGAACGTTTGGCTACTGTACACACATTTTACACTACCGACCCTGTCTCCACCTGTACCGAGCACAGTCCACTTATGATAGGATCACTCGAGATGGGTTCGGATACCGGATGTAAATGGGGTCAGAGAGAAAAAGGCAGAGACGGTGCGAGAAAGCAAAAGCTGCGACTTGATGATTAGGTGATGATAACCGACCGGCCTGTTATACAACCACCTACACACTAACGCGCAATCATCATTGAATCCTGTTCATCTTGTACACACACACAAAAAAATTTAATCAGGATACGTCTGTACAAGATAAACAAGATTCACTGAGGTTTGCATTTCGATTAGATCTCTTCATCGTAACGCCTTAAAAATATCCACCTGTAACATGTTGTACCATTTCTTTCTCTTATATATGTGTGATGGCATGAACTCCACGTTTCCGTCATCGAAGCACAAAGAGGTCGAGGATAGTAAGACACAAAGACCGCGATGGAATGAGACAAATCCGTAAAACCTGGATTTTAAGCTTCTTAATCAACTCTCACTGTAAAAGTACTTTTATTCTGCTGGTCATGGCTTGTTCGAAGATGAGGAATTTCTAAACATTATCTCAGATAGTCTCTCTATCTCTTTCTCTCTCTCACACACACCTCATGCACCCCTTGGTACTTGACGTCACTGCTGTGCATTTTCAAAACACGCACTATGTACAATAACAATAGTGCAGGAGATGGCGAGCGGCTGGTTGGGTAAACAGTGGATGTGGGCGATGATCTAAACCGTCAGTGATACAGACACTCTGTTTGTTTTGATATTATTTTATAAATCCGATACTGCCAACTTTGAGCACGTACACTCCCTCGGCCAATCGGAGCCAAGCGTGAGGACAAAAACATTGTGACTGATTAATGGCATGGTAAGACGAGCCAGGACTTACGACACCTTCGGTTCCTGATGCTGTTTAATCCATCTGGGTGTTCATCGTCATTGTTGTTGTTGCTATTATGTGAGCACTCACCAGGACGCATGCTTTCTATGTGAAGACAAACCTACATAAATCAAGTCACACTTTTTTTCTATTTATCGTCACATAATTATTAATTCTTCTGGTCAATATGTGTGTGTGTGTGTGTGTGTGTGTGTAAGACAGAGAGAGAGAGAGAATGAGAACAGACGGATGGATGGACAGGTTTGTGGAATGGTGAATGATTGGATGGATGGTTAGTTGAGTTGGCTGACTGAATGGATGGATGAGTAGGTGGTTAGTTGGGTGGATGGTTGGATAGATGTTTAGTTTGGTGGAAGGGTGGTTAGTTGGCTGGCTGGCTGACTGGAGGCGTAGGTGGTTGGTTGAGTGGGTGGCTATATAGATGTGTGAGTGGATGGTTAGTTGGGTGGATGGGTGGTTGGTTGGCTGGCTGAGAGGATGAGTGTGATTAATTGGGTGGTTGGTTGGTTGAGTGGATGGTTAGTTGGGTGGATGGGAGGTTGGTTGGCTGGCTGAGAGGATGAGTGTGATTAATTGGGTGGTTGGTTGGTTGAGTGGATGGTTAGTTGGGTGGATGGGAGGTTGGTTGGCTGGCTGAGAGGATGACTGTGATTAATTGGGTGGTTGGTTGGTTGAGTAGGTTGCTATATAGATGTGTGAGTGGACGGTTAGTTGGGTGGATGGGTGGTTGGTTGGCTGGCTGAGAGGATGACTGTGATTAATTGGTCCTTGGTTGGTTGAGTGGATGGTTAGTTGGGTGGATGGGAGGTTGGTTGGCTGGCTGAGAGGATGACTGTGATTAATTGGGTGGTTGGTTGGTTGAGTAGGTTGCTATATAGATGTGTGAGTGGACGGTTAGTTGGGTGGATGGGTGGTTGGTTGGCTGGCTGAGAGGATGAGTGTGATTAATTGGGTGGTTGGTTGGTTGAGTAGATGGTTAGTTGGGTGGATGGGTGGTTGGTTGGCTGGCTGAGAGGATGAGTGTGATTAATTGGGTGGTTGGTTGGTTGAGTAGATGGTTAGTTGGGTGGATGGGAGGTTGGTTGGCTGGCTGAGAGGATGACTGTGATTAATTGGGTGGTTGGTTGGTTGAGTAGGTTGCTATATAGATGTGCGAGTGGACGGTTAGATGGATGGTTGTATGGACTGTTAGTTGAGTTGATGGGTTTTTGTTGGTTGGTTGAGTGGGTGGATATATAGACAGGCGAGTGGATGGTTTGGTAGATGGATGTACAATTGGATTGGATGGGCAGCTATACAAGGACACAAGCTACACATATGGGAACTAGGTGACAGTAACCAGAGTTCAGGATAGCCCGGAGACCCTGGCGCTGAGAGACGGCAACATAAGAGTGTGTCCTTCACAGAAAAAGCAATCCCATAATTCATTTCACCCTTCGGGTTTTCAGTAGTAAGTAAAAAAAGTGTGGATAGAACTGCTGTACAGCCAACACTATGTCACTGCGTGTTTAATATAATACTGTGATATTGTAAACAATGCTGAAAGATTTAGCAATCATCATTACAGGAAAATTTTATTTGCAACTGGAGGCCTAGGTTCATAATTCACTGATATGCAGACAGCCAGAGGGAGTCATGCTGGACAGAGGCATTACAGATCATAATATTAATTATACTGTGTGTGTGTGTGTATAATACTAGCCTGAATAACCGAGCTATATGGTGACACGTACTGCCACATCAACCAGCTAATTCAGGATGTTGATTCATTTCATATTTTTGTTGTTTGACAACAGCTTCCTGATCAAATGGATGATGAAATGTGACATCATAGTTAATGGAACATAATCTAATGAGAGCTCTGGGAAACCATATTCAACGCTGGATCATGGATCAATGCAGCTGTCTGCACAACAAACAATGCAGATGCAATAATTACAGATGACACAAGACCGGAGAGCAGATTTAGACCGTCGAGAGCAAAGACGGCCCGGTTACGCTGTAATGGATTTTAGTTTACGGATTGCTCGGTCGCTCTTTATAGCACACCGATCCTTATAATTGTTCAACTGATCAATTATTAATCCTTTTTAAATTAAATGTCAAAGTTAATTATTCAAGTTTGGTGTGTGTGTGTGTGTGTTCATGAGTCGCTTGTGGAAAAGACACGTCAAAAGGTAGTGCTGCTTCTTCTTCTTCTTTCTTCCATCCACACACAGACTTTCAAGGGAAGAAAAGTCTGGTCCTCAACACACACCATGGTTAGCGTCTAGGGCTAATTTATAATGACTTTTCGAAATCAGATAGAACCTTCGAATACGAACAACACGAGATGTATTCAAGAAATTATACACGTTCCTTAGCGTGCACCGATTATGTTTTTTTCCCAAATATTACCTTTTTTGTGAATGTAAAAATAAACCAATCAAAGCGCACGACAAACGGAGTTATTGACTCCCAGAAGAAGGAACCGATTCTGAACAGCTGTAACGAGTCGTTATGAATTCCAGTAATAATTCCGTTAGTAATTCCTTACTTCCCGTACAAACCTAGTAGGCTTATATTCAGTACGACCACGAATAAACGCCATGTATTCGTTTGCGTTGTCCTACCTTATACGATTACGAATGAAATACGACCTATCGGAAAACATTAAAAGATCCCGCTACTTTGGCAACGGAGTCGGTAGTCTGTGGGGAAACTCGACTTTCGCAATTTTCTCAGCATACGTGACACGCACGTCTCAAACGATCACGTCTCCATCCTTGTTTTTGGTTCACATCCCGAAAAGAGTCGATCCGCCGAGAGGTCCCACGCACTGACGACTACGGGGCGATCCTAAAGCTTCGGAGTCGATTCCGTACGCTGAAAATGATTCGACTCTTTGTCTTTACACTTAGCGAGACAGCCAAAGCGAGAGATCTTTACAATCGCCTTTATTTTGAATTTGTCTGCCCGGGATTGAACTAAATCAGGGCTTTGGACGTACGGCTGTGACGACAGGACACCGTCAACCGTGCATGGGTTCATCCGTCTCGTTCGGTTGACGGGTTATCTGACATGTCAGTGGTAAAGATATATTGTATAAAGTGTGTCCCATAAATCCAGCGTCAAATAGCCAAACAAATGCGTTTTCGTTTATTTATTTATTTATTTATTTAATTGACTTGCTCAGTACGTTCTCATTGACTCGGATTCGTTCTTCCTTACTCAGTAATAAATATAATAAAAATATACATTGATCTTATGACGCTGGACTTACGGGACCGCCCGTTAGTGACCGGTAAGTAAATATTTTTAGTATTTAATATTAAAATACTAAAAAAAAAAAAAATAAATTTAAAAAAAAAAATATTAAAAATACTCCCGTCAAACGAATCGAAGAATCATCATTACGTTCGCAACTCCAACATGAAGCGCCGTTTCAAAACAAAACCGATTCGAATTGGCGCGTTTTATTTACAGCCATGAACGCTTCCTCGTGAATTTTTGCCGAGTACCCATCGCCTCATTGTTCGGCTCTCGACCTGGCCGGAAACACTGGCTGGATCTGGTTCCAAGCCTGTGTTGTTGAAGAGAGAGAGAAAAAAAATGCGGTTATCAGCAGTATAATAGCTCGGCTTAAAATATGACGACAGGCCACGCCGAGCCACACGTCTAAAATAAAACACCAGGGCTGACAACAGGGTGCAGAGTGCAGAGCCACTAAAGGAACTGGAGTCAGAGGTGTAGATAGCGGCACGAAACCTTAACCTTTAGATCAGAGAGAGAGAGAGAGAGAGAACCTGAGATAATATACACCCAATCTATTCAAATTAACTGTAGTGGCACGCTTCCTCACATTACTTTCAAAATCTATCAAACCTAAAAAAAAAAAAAACACACTACAGAGTGAAACTCGGAGCTCTTTCAGTAATTTTGGAGCGTGTCTATGTATGACGTGATCAGAAAAAGTCGGATTTATCATAAAACTTGCCTCGGGTGTCGTCACTGCTCGTTGGACGACCAGACCGATAAAATATAAAACTTTTCTAACTAGGCTAGTTTGGTGTCGCTAGCCAAGGGGAGGCTCAGCTAAGCTATCACTGTATGGGTTTAGCTGCTACAGCGCCATGCAAAGTACATTATATTTCCTTCTGCTCCGCTCATATCATGTTCATGTAAATCGGAAATAATATACAGGCATTTACACACTTTGTTTTCCTGCTCAGAATGAGAGGATGTTAGTGTTTCAGTTTCATTCTGTGTACTGGTTAAAAATAAATAAATAAATAAATAAATAAATAAATAAATAAATAGGTAGGTAGGTAGCCGTGGATTCATTTTTCCTCACACTGACTGTGAGCTAGCGTCTGGCGGAATTGAGAGGCTGTCGGCCAATAAGACATGAGTGTTTCCACGTATTTTCCTGTAAACCCCGTCTGAACGGTCCCGCCTCCGTTCACCGAAGGTGGAAAATCACAGGCGGTCTTCTTTTAGTGACGAACCGCTCCAAGTGGAGAATTATTCGGGGCTAAAGAAAAAGAAAAATAAAATCTTCGGGGCAAACCGTGATCTATTCTAAAAAATAATAATAAATAAAAAAATGCATGTTACTTAATATTGTTTTCTTTACAATAAATTTGTAAAGCGAGTAGTGTTATTTTATTGACATCAGTAACTGTAATCAAATGACATCAGTTTCAAATGTGATGTGTTCCGTTACTGCATTATCAGACAAAGTCATCAGAGTACACCAACACGTTACACCCAACTCTGAAAATGACAGGCTGCGTTTTTTGAGAGAGAGAGAGAGAGAGAGAGAGAGAGAGAGAGAGAGAGAGAGAGAGAGAGAAATAGACAGAGAGAGAGAGAGAGAGAGAGAGAGAGAGAGAGAAATAGACAGAGAGAGAGAGAGAGAGAGAGAGAGAGAGAGAGAGGTAGAAAGATTGAGAGAGAGAGCTAGAAAGAAAGAGAGAGAGAAATAGACAGAGAGCGAGAGAGAGAGAGAGAGAGAGAGAGAGAGAGAGAGAGAGAGAGAGGGGTAGAAAGAATGAGAGAGAGAAGTAGAAAGAAAGGTAGAAAGAATGAGAGAGAGACAAAGACAGACGGACAGAGACAAAGGTAGAAAGAGAGACAGAGAGAGAGAGAGAGAGAGAGAGAGAGAGAAGAAAGGTAGAAAGAATGAGAGAGAGATGAGAGAGTCAGAGAGTGAGAACGAGAGAGAGACAAAGAGGGGTAGAAAGAATGAGAGAGAGAGCTAGAAAGAAAGAGAGAGAAATAGACAGAGAGAGAGAGGTAGAAAGAATGAGAGAGAAGTAGAAAGAAGGGTAGAAAGAATGAGAGAGAAGTAGAAAGAAGGGTAGAAAGAATGAGAGAGAAGTAGAAAGAAGGGTAGAAAGAATGAGAGAGAGAGAGAGACAAAGACAGACGGACAGAGACAAAGGTAGAAAGAAAGAGACAGACAGAGAGAGAGAGAGAGAGAGAGCGAGAGAGAGTGAGAGAGAGAGTGAGAGAGAAGAAAGGTAGAAAGAACAAGAGAGAGACAAAAAAAGAGTGAGACAGAGAAAGGGAGAAAGAATTAGAGATAGAAAGAGACAGACAGAGAGCGAGAGAAATGTAGAAAGAATGAGAGAGAGAGAGAGAGAGAGAGAGAGAGAGAGAGAGAGAGAGAGAGAGAGAGAGAGAGAGAGAGAGAGAGAGAGAGGGGCTTGTGAAGTGACTCTACTGTTTATCGCAGCTATAACGCAAGTGTAAACAGGAACCAACTCGTCACTCGGATGTTCCACGACATTCAATCTAAAGATAAACAATTCGAATGTACAACGCGTCGTTCGTGATTAACTTAAACGCGGTTATTGTTGGAAAATGGTGGTGGTAGTATAAGTGCAATAACACACTCGAGACCGTCCAGTTGAATGAAAATAAATACACGTCATGCCGCATCACACGTCCTCGGCGTGCATCATTTCCATAGAACAGCAAAGTCTGGAGTGTGTTATTGTTTACTTCTGTGATCAGCCCCTGCAGGATTCTGCACTTTCCTCATCGCAGAAATGAACGCACAATCCAGGAAACGCCGCAATATTTACAAGAGTTTGTGATTTTACAGCATAACCGCAGATTTTCCGCAGACTTGGGCCAAGGCGCATATGATGTCATCGCAACGCGCCACGTGACATCACAGCAGCATGCATTCATCCAAAGTCCCCGTCGATTCCTGTGCGTCGCACGCGAGTACAGCTCAAAAAGGTCTCGTTTACCGACAAACATCACTGGCTGAGCTGGTTCGATTTTTTTGTTCGTTTTTCTTTTCTTTCGTTCTTTATCGATTTGTTTTGGCTCGGTGTGCTAGCGTCCTCCGTTTAACAAAATGTTCCCGTGTTACGGTTTTAAAAGATTAAAAAACACACGGCAACCGATCCGATGCTTCCAAGTTTCTAATAAAGTTTATTGTCCTAACGACGTTGTTTTTTAATAAATAAAAAGATTCCACGAAAACTGCGATATCTCGTCTCTCAAACCGAAACAAAATAAACTTTTCACAATATCCATATTACATCACCATGACGACCAGCCCTGCCATGACACCGTGAAACCACGAGATTTGTTTGTTGTTGTTTTTTTTTTTTTTTAACACCATCAACAAAACTCAAACCTTTAACATTTATAGTTGAGCCCAATATTCAAAGTGGATCCTATTGGTCCCAGTCAGATGGAATGGCGAGGTACGGCTAGACTCATCACGGCCTCGTCCCGATCTCCGACGTGTGTGAGAGACACGCTGCGATTAAAGGAGAGGAAGGACGGTAGCGGTCTCACGCAAACACTGCGACGAGTGTGTGAGACCAGGAAGTTATTTCACTCCCAGAATTCCCGTACTGTTTTTAGCACGACCTCGTCGACTCCTGTCGGAATTGAATGACGAAGGACGTGGTAAAAACAGCACTGGGACGCAACGTTTATCCGTTTGTGTGCGTGTGACAAGAGGGAGCAAGCAGGTCCACGCACATCAAGAGTCAGAACTGCCATTAAGCTTAAGCCTACACCCACACACGTGCCGAATTCCGAACCGCATCCGCAGCCTTTTCCTATACACGGTATTCTCCGAGCGAGAGTGGTTTAGAGAGCGCACAAACACACGTTTCCTTCCTTCCTTCCACTTTAAAATAAGAATAATAATTAAAAAAAAAAAATTTTAAAAACGCTAATCATGTTGCATTTGGGTTGAGTATTCCACGTGTCATAATGACGCATCCACGCTGAGAGACGATCGACGACGGGGGTCACGTTTAAGTCGTGCTTCCTCTCGGACCTCGTGGCGTTTTTGAAACTGAAGCTTCGGCAAAGTTTCACGAGGAGACGATGGATGACCTTTTTATCTGACCTCCAGGATTGACCTTCAGCGGTCAAGTCGCGTGGATGTGATGTGACGTAATACTGGATCATTTCCCGCCATAAATAAATGACCGAGCATAATATGTCGGTCTCGTTTGTTTAACTGGGTTCTCTCGTCGACGTTTTACGGCTCGGGTGAAAACCTGATGACGTTTGAGGTCATATTTCTGCGGATATATTTCACAGAAAATTCACTCGCACCGCTGCGACGTCCACACGACGTGCCCGCGACCTAATCTGAGCAGAAATACACCGTGAGGCTCATACGTTACAGCGGCCCTGTCCCTTCCTGGTCAGCGTCAGCCGGCTAGTCTGGGAAGAGACCTCTCCGCAGCACCGCTATGCTAAGCACGTCAGGTGTGTTAAAAAATGAACATGGCTCGCTAAGCTAACATAGCTAGCATTATTTGCGATCGGGACTGAATTCAGGTGGCAGCGTGAGAGTCTGACTTTTGACGCGTGTTCATGACATCT